>NC_034409.1:157187534-157487534 GCF_002078875.1 Numida meleagris | reverse complement strand
AGAAAATTTATGCTTTTACCCTTTGAAAACAGTAAGCATGTAGTTGTAGTAAGGAGGAAAGAGATGAATTCTGTACCTTCAGATATTAAGTATATCTGAATATAGAACACAGTTGAATGTATCTGCAAGATGTTTGACATTAAAACATAATTATAACAAAGAACTGTCACACAGAGTATTTGAAAGGAATGAGCTTAGTTTGTGATGATATGAACGCCATCTTAGAGCTTCACCAAAAGTAATAGCGCACAAATCTGCAACATAGCCCAACTGGGAATATAAACGGTCATCTTGTTTCACTCCTAGATGAGCACTGTTGGCAGTGAACCATTACGGAGAAATATATTACCTTATTTACAGTGGTAGACCATTATCAAATGCTACCAGATGCTCATCTCAATTGTTAATGTCATATTTGAAGACTCTAATGATAGTGACTAGTTTTCTACTTAAGGAAAAATAGGTTTTCTTCAGCTCAAAGCTCTTTATCCTGGGATGCACTCCAATTTTTCAAGGTGGCCCATTTCAGTTTTGAATATTGAATTTCTGCAAAATAGACCACAACTTCCTGAAGGGCTTATTCGCTACTGCGGAAAATTGTCCTGGTAGTTCTCCATAGCTTAATTCTCAAGAGGAAGGTAAATACCTGAAATGCAGCCTCACTGGTTATGCTAGCACTGAGCTAGTATTGAAATCATCATGAACTTAATTATTTTAGCTACTGATTTCCAGTTCACATAAGTAACTGCTGAGAACTTCTCTATCATGATTATGTCAGCCACCTGAATAGTAGATTTCTAAGCTAATGGCCATAATTAGCACCTATATTTATGAAATTAAAATATACTTTTGTCCCATTTCGCATTTAGGATGCTACCCATAATCAACTTGAAAAACAGCCCTTGGTGAATTATAATTTGTTGTTTTATTTCTTTTTATTTCTTTATTTTTAATTGAATTCAGTTTTACAGAATATGGTACAGGAGGGGGAGACTTTTATAATCTACATGCTTATTTGGTTGATATTTTATATATTTACCTTATAGCCCTCTAAAACTCTCCAGTGAATGGCATATCTTGTTATCCCTAAGTCTTTCTGAAGGCTTAACATCCCTCATAATCGCAGAGATTTTCCTAATATCTAACCAAATTTTCATATGTGAACAAATCTCATTGTTTCTTTTTTTGCCATAGATGGATATGACACAACAGTTAATTATGCTACTGCCTAGCTACTTGATTAATGTACTGGATTAAAGTGTTTGTACTGACGTTGCAAGGGAATACAGACATAAAAATTAATATTTTCAAGCACAAAAGTACTGGTAACTTTCCTGAATTTATAGTTCTGTTTTGTCTAAGAGCATATTTGTACTTTTTGTATCACATGCTCCCAATTTCTTTTCAAAAAAATATCTTTGAAAACATTTTGAAACAGAAATTGACTTTTTCATGTGGAAGGCCATATTTAGCTCATCTAAATTCAACCTGAAGTTTTGCTTAGTCAGTGAAGATAACAGAATACTTTGAAAAGCTACATAAAACAACAAAGAAGCTTAGAAAGTTGGGCTGAAGTTGCCTATAATTTCTGAATACCCTGTACACAGACCAAGAGGAAAATCTAGGTTGCTTAAATATGGCCCATTTTATTTAAAACAGACAGGCTAGTTGCATGCAACACTAAGAGATATATATATTTTCTAAGAGTGCACTATGAATTAAATCTTCCAGATGGCGATAAATGCTATAATATTGAACATCCAGGAAGTAAACATATGTAATTAGCCTATACAACAAATTAAGTGGTTTGCAGTGAAATAATATAATTTATGGTTAAAGCTGTCCGTCAAATGATCTAGAATTCATTCTTCAGGTAAAATGCTATTGGTTAAAAATAGAAAATATTTGTTATATATATATTTTAATCATAATACAGAATTGTAATAAAGTAAGCATGTTTATAGAGAATGAGTAATCAACAACAATAAAAACAACCCTCAAGCATATAAACAAGATGCATGTATTTATTTAAAACAAACTTACTCTGAGCATAGTATACCTACATTTCTATGCATGTACAATTATATAAATATATATATATAGAGATAGATTTCAATGCTACTGTCTTTAATTATAGCTTGGATTTTAAACCAGCTACTAAGTTTTATCCTCTGTTCGCAAACTGCAGAGTATTTCAAACCAGGCTCGAGCGAAGTGAAAATGCCCAGCACCTTTGAAAGCCATGCAGAACATAGCTTATCTGAACTGTGCTTATCTAAGTGGATCAAGCCATGAGTCAGAATGTTGAATGACCATTTGGTAACATAAATAATTAAAGGACTGCCATGAAATAATTTATTACAAATGGGTTTTTAAAAGGGAGACACTAAGTGCATGTGAGTTCCTTTCTAGGAGATTGTACTGGTTCAATCACTGAATTCAAATGCCATTATTGAGATCCTGCTGGGTGAGCAGCATAGATGCTTTTTGGATGGCCTGCTTGTTTGCTTCTGTCTCCACTCTTACTGTACTTACTGTATTCCTTGCTCTGTATAAAACATGTCACTACTTACAAGTTAGCTAGAAAAACGATCTTGAAAAGGTTTGCTAAAGCCGAATTTCAAATCACAGAACAAAACATTTTATCTGTATTGATTGTATTTAATGTAAGGTATACATTAAACTTTTTCATCATTAATTTACAGATCAAATCTAAATCCAGGCCTACTAATAGATGTTTTGAGCAATTAGCCTTGAATAGTATCTTGAATTGCTACACTTACATGGAGCACATCCTTTTAAATTCAGAGATCCTGCTTCTTGCCATGCACAGGACACCCCAGTGTCATATTCTTTGTAGAATCACACACAGATAAGAAGGAACTACTTCAAATAGAAAAGCTGTGTATTACAGAAGTGCTGTTCTCAACATTTTAATCAAGGGTTTGCCAGCACTTCCCTTCTTGTCAGGGCATTATTACTCATTAGGGGTCACTCTGGGTTAAGCATAGCACTTAGTGTCTCAGCACTGAACAACATACATTTATAGCATTTAAAATAAAAATATCTTCAAGAATTTGTGAGATCTGAGTTTACCAAAGGAAGGACATGTGATCAGTTTTAAACTTCATTGCCTTCTGCAATAACCACCCACAATTTTGGCTGCATGTGATTTCTTTAAATTATTACTATGGTTTATTTTAATAATTTTCCTTGATCTGGCTAGCGTGCATGCAGAAATCACTGTCATCACTCTTCTGTTATGTGAACAAAGTAAATGTTTCAAACACATCTGTCTCAACAAGGATTGTCAGTTGCAGTCATGTATTTCATTACTTCCACAAGAAAAAGACATCTTATTTCACAACACCTGGCATAGATATTAATATTCAGGTTGAGTGTTTCAAGTTAGTGTTGCATGGCAAGAAGTTTATGTTTTCTTTGATGCCAGAATTTATAAGTGTTTTGTATTTGAATGACCATGCTTATGACTTCAAAGTGGCCTACAGCAACCTATAAACAACAGAATTAATCAGCAGAATAATTCATCATTTACTGTGTAGAAATGTATTTTAAGAGTTCTATCTTTCCAATAAGATACTAGCATGCATACAAATATTTTTGCTTCAAGTCCCATGGTATTTGCATAATTGTTTGTGAAAGCACACAGCTAGACTGGACACTCAGAAAACATGTTTGTTGTTTTGGCTGGGAACCACAAAGCTTCTTAAGCTTTCTAGATACAAGTCATATTTATTTTCATCAGATCCTCTTGTAATCACAGTACATTTCTTGCTTTTATAGCATTCCTATCTCTTCATTCTCTTGCTTACTTTACTGGATTGTTTTGGCTTGGGGCATACAATGAAGCAAAGATCACTGGTTATGCATGTGAGGACTGCCAACTACAGAAGTATGCTATGGTGCCTGTATTTCCATTAGGTTCATGAGATTTCCATTTCTTTGCCAGGAGCTTGTTGACCAGGATTATGCATGAATGCTAAAAAAAAAATAAATCTGTCAGGACAGTCTGTGGAAGCCACTTGGACAGATTCAATGAAAACATGGAAAATTCATATAAAATAGTTGTTCACAAATGCCTCAAATTTTAATGCTACTGTGACATACCACAGAATCATAAAGGATGGAAAAGACCACTAGTATCACCCAGTCCAATCATCAACCCATCACCACCATGCCCACTAAACCAAGTTCCTCAGTGTCACACCTACCCTCTTCTTGAAAATCTCCAGGGACAGTGACTCCATCACCTCCCTGGGCAATCTATTCCAACGCCTCACCACTCTTTCTGAGAAGAAATTTTACCTAGTATCCAATCTGGGCCTCCCTTGGAGCAATTTAGAAACATTCCTTCTTGTCCTATCGCTGTTACCTGGGCAAAAGATGTCAACCCCCACCTCGCTACAACCTCCTTTCAGCTAGTTGTAGAGAGCAAATATGGACAATTGGGAACTGGAATGTCAGGAAAATGCCTTCTTTTGGAAAATCCTATCAGAAGATTCAGGAATACAGAATAAAATATGTTATTAGCAATAAGAAAAATAGAACTATGTTTTAGATTTGAAGTATGCAATGTCTTGTGATCAAAAGTAGGTAAAACAATAGCTCAGAAAAACGGTAATTCACTATTATGACATATGTACGATACAGGATCTGTAGGAGGAGATTAAAACAGTCAATCATTATATTAAATAAATAAGATTTATTTGCTTTGCCCTGGAAAAAGCATATGTGGTAAATAAATTAAAATTAGGTGATTAGAAAATGCAGTGATGAAGAAGACATAAGTATCTACAATGAAACACTCGTAGTCATATATTGCTCATTAGATATATAAAGATTTGTCTCTAAATAACCATAAAAATATAGATTACTTAAATGTTTAAATAATTAAATCTGTCTGCATAGATTTTTTTCCCACTTGCCTGATCTTTTCATCACATCAATTGATCTAATTGTTTTATGGTTTTTTTTATGTCTTTATTCTATCTTGTTTTAAAATGAGAAAGTAGTAAGAAATTCTTAATTCCTAATAATGTTGAGAAAAAAGTTAATTAAAATGTTTATGGAACCAACACTAACAAAAAGTGATATGTTCTTCCAGCACTGGAGCTAGACATTGGAGAAAGCACATTTGGTTTAGAAGATAAAATAGTGATTTATAGTGATAAAATAATTCTACATTTGTATCACATCTGTTGCAAAGGTAAAGATGACAAATCTGTTAATACATTGATTACGTGAGATGGACACAAAGACCAGTTTGTAAATAAGATTAAAGTAACTCTTTTGCAAAGTATCAAGAAATATTACATTATGCTAATGCTATTTACTTTAAAGGATGACATATATATATTTCTTTTTTTCAGGAAAAAGAATACACACAAAAAGAAAAAACACAGAGTTTTATGCAGAATTCCATCCCAAAATGTTTTTGAAAAAACAATGTTTTTGCAAAATTAAAACATATTTTGAAAATAAGGTTGGAACTGAAACAGGACTTGAAAGATTATAAACATTAGCTGGTGGAAATAAGTTGGAAAAATTATGATTGCACTTAAATTACCATTGTCATAGTGAAACAATAGCAGCATTGAACCAAGATAAGATATATGTCAAGAAGCAGCATGGGCTCCAAACTCAAAACTCAAAGAATCAAGATTATTTTTGGAGTTTTGCCAAAAACATTCCTGTCTAACCAAGTACTGGATCCATCTACGCAAATCAAATTCTAGATACAGATAAATATCTACAAGGATTTAAATTATTTGTCACCAGATGAGACTTCTTTCAATAATAACAGGAATAAATAAATAATAGAAAAAAANAAAAAAAAAAAAAAAAAGCTTGTATAGAAACACCAGTTCTGTTTTGAATGCAATGTATGCTTCTCCAGAAATGTGGTACTTGTATTATTTTTACCTCCATGTGTACAAAATCTTGACTTGAAAAGGTACTGCAGCCACACAAAGGATCAAGCTGATTTTGTTTGGATCAACATAAGCATGGTATTTAATGTTTGAGTTAAATTTATTTTAATTTTCACACTGTAGCTTTATTTATTTTAACCAGTAAACGTGTAAAGAGTCATATGTGTATTTTCCTTTGGGATTCTGTGACTTAATAATCCATGCCTATTATTGACATATTAAACATGGTGTTTAAGTGTATTCACTCTTAAGTGTCAACAAAGCACTTTACAGATTTCATTTCTATGAACCACACAGATTCCTCTTATTTTTTCTATGTTAATATTAATATTTTTCAGTTCGCTAGTCACTTGTCAACTCACCGACTAAGTTCCAGCCAAAAGTTCTGTCTTGTACAAATGAGGATGCTGAATCCTAACATTTTACAGATCCCTGACACTACTCACTTAATGCCAGCTCAAAAATGGAATAACTATTTCTATCATAAAGTAGACCAGTGAAGACAAATTTGTAAATGACAGAAGGAAATGGTTTTTTTTTGTATATTAATTAGAGTCTTACAGTTGTGCCAGATGAGAAAAAGCTGTAACTGCTTAAGAAACAAAGCTATTGAGGCAACAATACTTGTTGTTTAGAATAGTAATGTGCCATCAATTGATCTGAACCATGCTCAGAGATGTGGTGGATGCCCCATCCCTGGAGAAATTCAAGGTCAGACTGGAACAGGCTCTGAGCAGCCTGATCTAGCTGTAGATGTCCCTGCTCATTGCAGAGGAGTTGGACTAGGTGAACTTTAAAGCTCCCTTCCAACTCAGAAGATTTTATGATTCTGTGAATTACAGGGTTGTTTTTTTTTTTTTTCAATAACTTCAACATTATTTATATGTTTAAGAGTCTAACGGAAGAGAATTATATTAAAAAGTGAACATGCTATTTCATTTTTATTTTTTGGACATGCATATCCAATCTATTACTATAGAAAATATAACTTTACTTCCAGATCATTCTCTGCATCCCTCTTGTAGCTCTTTGTCCTCACTCTGTTGAGGTGGGTCCATCTTATCATGTGACCTGAGGTATTGCTGCAGGAAAATCCAGTCAATTCATCTCACTGCAGCCAGTGCCAGCTGTCATCAGTTGTCTAAATTAAGGCTTGATTTAGACAAATGATCACTTTCTTCCTGAATGTAGAGCCATTGTCCTGAATTTGAATCTCTGCCTAAAAGCAAATCACCTCCTAAGTCACTGTGTCCTCAATGGGCAACTCATGCTGCCCATCATCACCAGTCTGAATGTTACTGATTGATACTCCTTTCCAAGACAAAGGACATTTGCATATTTAAATACACTTTATTGATTGAAGAGTAATTTTTTGTTGTTGTTAAAGAGTAAATGAGTAAACAAAACAAAAAGATCTCACGATTTATTCTAATTCAATCACGTGAAAACTATTTCCCATTTACAACATAATTAACTTAATTAATTTTAGTAAATACTTTTTATATGGAAAGTAAAAGAATACATGAATAGACATATACAATAAAATTGTATTCTTGTGTACTATGTGTGGGAAAATTCCATCACCTGAGAAGTAATTTTAGCTCTAAAGTTTAAAACTGTGAACTTAAAATTCAGCAATAATATTCACTCACCAGTCCAACTCTCTTTTGAGGTTAAAAAAATTCCAGTAGTATGAATTTTTAAAAATGACTGATCTTTTTTTTTGTGCTTTGTATTGATGTACTGCATGTGCCAGTGTAATTTAACTATTAATATTCATTCTCCTAATTTAAGTAGTTGATAGTTATTATTATGTGCAATATTGTTGTTGATTGACCTGGATTTTTGATTTATTAAATCCTCCTAGAGGACAGTGCAGAGATGTGATGATTCGTGTTGTAAAATAGAGCTCCTATTAATGTTGATAAGGTCTGAAAAATGTGTAATATGTTAGATTCACCTAGCAAAAATGCTTAATTCCTAACATCAGTATCATGTTTGTACTTAATGATACAGAATGCACGTAAAGCATTAAAACACAAAAACTTAAAGCAAGAGAAAGAAAATGTATCTCCAATTTGTCAATATTAACATCTTATCAATAAAACAAATTTAAGAAGCTAAGTAGAAATTACTTTAAAGTACATGACTTATTTTAAAATCTTCATGATTTTGTATCATCATCTTTTGATGCAGTCATGATACAGCAGATGATTTATAGGCAGACCATTTATAGAAATACTTTACAACTAGTATTATAAAATCTGTATCTATACAAGACACAGATATATCAGAAATTTAAAAGGAAATGCTTGATCATCCTCAGTACCTAGAAGTCATTGGGTTTTATGTGCATCTCATGAATGGAAGCACTTTTACAAGGTGCAGCAGGAACATTGATTTCGTGCAGCAGTAAGGTCAAACCAATGTCAAGGGTAAAAATTGCATCTTATTAATTACTACTGTTTCTAACTCCCAAACTCATTTTTTCTCTAGAAAAGTGAATTTGCCACTCTGACATTTCACATGCAAGAAAATGATTTTTTTTTTTTTTTTTTTTTTAGTTCAAATAGCAGCAAAGATTTTAATTAGGTTACAAAGTGTATAACACCAGAAAACATATTAGCTTACCACTCCTACACAGGGCTGATTTTGCAGACCTGGCACTTCTGGGGGAAAAAAAGTTTAATTGATAATTGAGAAAATCTGAGAAAACGGGAAGAAAACAAACACAGTCATTTCATTTTACTATTGCTATATATTTCAGGACTGTAGTAATACATTCTCCACTGTTTCAAAATTTCAACAATGAGCCTTTCATAAAGGCATTCTTACTGAACCTTGCTCGGGCCTGTTATTCAAATAACTTCAACCTAGGTCTTCCAAGAAACACTTCTGGCCACAACTCACATGACCTCCACATCCCAGTCAGAAAAAAAGAAAATCCAGCGAAAGAACAAAAAGAAACACTGTCCTTCAGAAGCACACCATCCATTCAAGAAAAAATAAAAATAAAAAAAAATAGAAAATACACAGTACAGCTATAACTGAAAAGATTACATTTAAAGAATACTGTAAGGTAAAACCTTTCCACAAACGTGACACCATGCTACCAGGTGACCTTCACTCTTTTACCTCCAGTGTAAGGCATTATTACACACAGTACAGCGTATGAAGCACTTGCAGAACTAACAAGGAAGAGGAAAAGAAGCAATTAGTATGCTCAGGCACAGCAAGAAGAAAAAGAAGGCACAAAGGAAAAAAAAAGAAAACCTTCTATGAAGCTGTGTAAAAGCACTATGTTACAGCTTGCTCTCTCCCTGCTTTCCCCTTCCCAAAGCTCTCCGCTGCATATTAAAGACCAGGTTCAGTAAGGGACACAGCTTTTTGGATTCTCTAATGGAGAGGCATCCTTTTTCCATTCCAAGTACATTATATAATTGTAAGTGATGGAAGCCAATTCTACTGCCATGCCCTCCAGCAGCATTCATCTAATGCAAACAGCCACGGAGAAATCTGCTGCTGCCTCACATGTGATTCCAATCACAGGGAAAATACAATTCTAGACTTTTCCACAGCCTTAACTATTTGTTTATTACTTACCAATTTCATAGAAAATAAAATGTTTGTTTTCATTGTGCCTGGTTTCAAATTATTCAGGAAAACTTCCTACAGTCATAGCTGACCTCTTGTATGAAAAGTTGAGTTTGACTTACTTCAGGTGATTTTCTTGAATGTCTAAAATGATTCAAAGTGATATTTAAAAATGAAATAAGAAAAGGACAAAATAATAGGAGAGAAGGGAGAAAGAAAGAAAGAGAGAGAAAAAAATTGTAAAAATGAAAAAGAACACTAAAGACAAACTAAAATATGATCTTTCTTGTAGTGAGGTGATTAAGATTTCTAGGTTTTGTAAAAACAATTCATTTGCTGCTGCAGCTGTTGACAGTAAGTCTTGGGTGTCTAAATCATGGGCTGGTTACGGCCAAATAAGGTTAAAACTGCGAGTTATCTTTTGGCACTTTCTGTTACTCTGAAGAGATTTTTAACACCATCTGAATGCTAAATCCATATCAGTATTGCTGACCAGATTAAACATAATACTCATTGATAAATTTGAGGCTTTAGCACACTGACAGAGTATGATCTCTGTCAAATAACTTCAGATATCTCTACTAGAGAGATGTCTGTATCTGAAGACAAGTTGAGCTACTTTATAGTCATTTCAGAGAAATAGAAATTTCCTGGATGTGATTCATCTCACAGAAAAGTGGATATCTAAACCAAGTCGCATGAATTGTTCCTTTAAAGTGCCCATTTATCTCCATAGACAATAGAGAGAGTACCTAGAAGTGGACACCCACCGTTTAGAAGAAACTCATTTCAGATCTTTCGCAGCAGTGAAGATCTACCACAAAAGAAGTCAGCAATGAACATGGCATTTTCATGGCATTAAAAAGGAGCTGCCTCAAGATTTCTCCCAAGCACAGACACTGTTGTACAAAGCTGTCATGTATTTCAAACATCTCAATACTAACGTATTTTACAAAACCATCTGGAGTATTAATACCTTCACATGGGTTTTTCCTAAAGCCAGCTAGTTGGAAATATTAAAAACTATGTCAAGCAGATAAGCAGTGAAAAACACTCTTTTATACATTCCCTCTCTTTCAACAGAAAAGCATCTAAACTCAGCACATCTGGAGATTCGGTTTTAGATTTCAACTTTAGCTTCTGATCAGGTAAAGGATATCAAAAAGCAGCAGAAAAAAAAAAAAGGTATTTTTTCCTTAGGATATGTAAGCTACGATTTGAAAATCATAGCTAGACAGCCTTATTTCTAAATAAAGTAAGGAAAGCTTTAAAGACACAGTCAGCTTTTCAGAAAAATGATCTTCACATTATGTTATCCTTTGAGTCAGCTTTGACACATATGACACTATAGAAGGACACAAGGCATAAATACCCCATTAACTGTCCATAAGATAACACTCCAAATATTGGTCAGTGTACCTCAGGCTTTTTTCCCCCTCCAAATTCAGTCACTCATTCTTTTCTTTCTTTTTCATTTTAACTATTATCTCAGTTTGTAAGATAAGTTACTTTAGTTCAAAATAATTGAACCCTAGAGTTCCAGAATAACTGGAGGCCCATGCACACTTGGAAACCAGCCAGGCGCCACAACTTTCCCTGAAAATGCTTGCTGAGCAGGTCAGCAACTTGAGGGCTGTGATACTGCTGAGTAGGGAATGAGAAACTAGTTACTGGGAAGCTATAAATCACAACTAGAATTTAGGGCCTACTAAAGAGATTAAGAAAAAGAAGCATGTGATGATTTTGGCCCCACACTGCAATAGGGACACTGCTTATAAAGGAAAAATTGTTAGAGCATTAAGGCTCCTATTGCTAAGATAACCCCAGTACTACAGCTTGTTTTACGGTTTGTAAGGTATCTGCTTTATGGTTTATAAAACTCGATGAAGTAAGTCAGGAAATGGTACAAACAGATATTCAAGGGTTAGGCAAATACTTCAAAAGTTTCTGGAGTTGGTGGGGAAAATGTTAAATGAAAGGGAGGCAAAATAAATATAGCAAAGAAATACAATTTTTCAGTTCATATATATCTGACAGCACTGAAAACAGAGTTTTATC
Source organism: Numida meleagris (assembly GCF_002078875.1). Classification (NCBI taxonomy): domain Eukaryota; kingdom Metazoa; phylum Chordata; class Aves; order Galliformes; family Numididae; genus Numida; species Numida meleagris. The sequence goes on along the minus strand of NC_034409.1, from coordinate 157,475,931 downwards.
TGGGCTTGTGTGTGTGTATATGTTTATACGCATCTTTTTAAAGAATGTAGAAGAAAGCTGATTCAATGACAAAGATTAGATCAACCTTAAAAACAGTGATGCTACTATTCAGTAGTGCTATAGGAAAACACAGATAAGAAGAAATAAAAAGAGAGCACATCTCTACTGTTAAATAAAGGAGACTGGAGCAAAATGGAATTCTAGTCACCTGGACTGCAGAAATGTTTGCTGCATTCCAGTCAGCTTCCTCTAGGATATATTGCTCATAGGAAAGGTCATGTCAGAGACCTTTCTTAAAATTTAGCATGGACATAACTCTACCAGTTTTGTATCCCTTCACCTCTCTCTACTCTCTACCACCACAGTCCTAGCAGACTAATGCTGGTAGACTGAAAAAATCTTGGCATTTTTGGGACTGAATATGTCCCTATATCGCACCTGAAATATAACACACATCCTGTGCTTCATGTGATAAAACCATTGCTTTGATGATTTGTAACACAACCCTTGCATCATTTCAAAATATTTTGAAGCCTATAGCCTGAGCTGCATCAAACAAAGCATGGCCAGCAGGTTGAGGGAGATGGTCCTGCCCCTCTACTCTGTGCTAGTGAGACATCACCTGGAGCACTGCATCCAGTCCTCCATACAGGAGACAGGTGGACGTGCTGGAGCACTTGCAGAGGAGGGCCTCAAAAATGTTCCAAGGAATGTAACATCTCTCTTCTACATGGGCAGGCTGAGAGAGCTGGGGCTGTTCAGCCTGGAGAAGAGAAGGCTTCAGGAAGACCTGATAGCAGCCTTTCAGTATCAAAAGGGGGCTATTAAGAAAGAAGGAGACAGACTCTTTAGCAGGGTCTGCTGTGACAGGACAAGGCAAAATGGTTTCAAACTAAAAGAGGGGAGATTTAGATTGGATATAAGGAAGAAGTTTTTTACAGTAAGAGTGGCAAGGCACTGGAACAGATTGTCCAGAGAGGTGATGGATGCTCATCCCTGGAGATATTCAAGAACCAGGCTCTGTGCAATCTCTAGCTGTGGATGTCTCTGTTAATTGCAGGGGAGTTGGACTAGATGATTTTTAAAGGTCCCTTCCAACTTGAACAATTCTATTATTCTAATAGCTCCTACAAGAGTACCAGTTGGGGCCAGTGTCATGGTTTTGTGATTTTCGGTTATTGGTATTCCACATCATAACATCATGTAGTGGACATACCTAGTTCTCAGAAGAGAAGGACTACTACAGTCCCCACGGTACTTTGCTCCTTTGTTACCATTTTCCAGCCAGAGGGAAAGGATAGAAGCTCGCAGTATAAAAACTTGCAGATCACGAGACCTCGTCCCTTTTTCCGCCGTCTCTCGTCTTGGCAGCACCTCGCTCTCCAGCTGTCTTATCGTCGGTAGTAGAGTAAGGCCTACCTTGATTTTGGGACATTCTCTCTCTCTGTATTGGATTTATCAGCTTAAATTGTAATTATATTGTATTATAGTGTGTTGTTTTGCATTCCAATATTTTATTTAGTAAATTAGTTTGTTTCTCCTCAGATTGTTGCCGCTGTTCTTTGCTCTCAGGGCCATCTCCCTACCCTTTTCCCCTTTCCCCTTTTCCCGGGACGTGGGCCCTTGGGTCCCCCGTCCCCTTTGTCACAGAATCGGGCCTAACGCCCGTAAACCGTTGACAGGCCAGTCTACAGCTCAATAATGTGTGGAGTAGGCAGAGTCCCAAATCATGTGCGGATGAACAATTGTGCACCCCTCGGTGCAGAAGCAACTCATCTCTGCCCCGAACTGATGTGTTCAGCAGCACTGATGTAGATCACAGCACCAGAAACTGAAACTGTTATAGAGATTTTAGTATTTGTGGGAAGTATTATATTCCTTTCTGCCTCAGGATCCTAAATAAATAGCACGTAGTCAACGTTTATATAGAATTCTTATAAATGGAAGGGAAAAAAAATGTATGAAATATTTCTTGCAGATAATGACTAGGTCTGAACTGGTCTGAACTTGGACAGGTCATCGTGAAGTAAAAGATACTTGGTAAGAAAAGATCAAATTTTATTTTCAGTCCAGGCCAGATGTTAAAGATATCCCACAGATTGCAGTACGAGGATTACTAGTGTCTTTACTATAGATATATATAAAGACATATGTGTTCCTATGTAGACATCTGATTGAGAATCCAGTCGATCACAAGGAATAGAAAAAGAGCTGCTCTTTCCCAGTTCTAGTTTATTTAAGGCTTACTACATTTACTACATAACTCAGAAGAAATAAATGAGGGGAAGGAAGGGAAGGATAAAACTTGGGGCAACAGAAGCCTGGTCCTCATTTCAGGCGACTAAATAAGGAGGACTTTGGATACCTAGGAGCCTTTCCTCTGCAGTAGAAAGGGGCTGGCATAGCCTCATTACTATAAAACAAAATAAAGGTCTATTTGGTTAAATGCCTAAATTTAGATAGTATGTTTCTGTATCCTTGAGAACTGAGAGAGTGTGAGAGCAAGTGAGTGTGAATGTGTGAGAAAAAATGTAACAAAGCAACAGAGGAAGATAAAATTTGTTTGAAATTCTGAATAGCACAGTGTGTTGTTGATAGTCTGTGGAAAGAAAAACACCTTTACAAACTTGTTAAGTGAACTACTGTGATCTTTTTTTCTCAACAAGTGGCAATGAGAAAAAATAAATTTTTAGATCATAAATTGAAATCAAGAGCAACAGCACAGACTTCAGGAAATGCTGAACAAGTTTTAAACAGCTTTTGATCTTTAGGTTTTATAATAAATCTAACTTTTGCTGAAAACCTATGAGAAATTTCAAGACCATCATTATGTCTTTTCCCTGCAATCTAAAATAAAAGCAGCAACTCAGCTAGCAAAACCCAAGAAACTCAAAGCATACCTACACACAGAATTTTGATTTTTCAGATAATTTTCAGATTGCATTGTTTGACTTCATGTATTTTATTTCATATTAATCTGAACATTGCTCTTTGGATAGTTCTGAAAGCAATGAAACTGAAATTTATCATTATTCACAACATTTTGGCTTTGCTCCAAACAGAGAAACAGTAGAAACAGAAATAACAGCATTCCACTGTAGAGCATTTTTAAGGATTATGTGTCTACTTCTGAAAATAAATAAATAAATCAATTCTTGATGCAAAAGGAGAGCCAAAGGAAATACATAAAATGCTTCATTTTTTACCTTCACATCCTTGCAGAAGAAGTACCAGACCATAGTTCGAAAAAGAAAGGAGGAGAATCCTACACAGTTGATAAGTTAAACTTCATACCTTAAAATATTTGTTAAACCAATGACTAAATAACAAAGCATTATGCAATAAGCATGCACAGTATGTAAAATGGGATGGGAGTGTAAGTAAAGGATAAGTAACTTCTTTCCTGCAGTAGTCACCATGTGGTGATACAAGGGTTTAGATTTTCATGTTTATCCTATTATTGCTAGAAGAGGCATCTAACTCCAACAAAGGCATACTTGCAGATCAGTCATACTTGTATAATAAAGGGTGCGACATTGCCAGGTACTGTCTGTTGGGCTTCCTATATGGTAAAAAAAGAGTTGTTTAGCCTAGCACTGCTTTATCGCTTTCCTGCACAACTGAAACGTCATTGTATGACCTTAACCTTAAATTTCATTGAGAGTTTCAGAGAAGAGCCTTTAGGCTTGATCAGCCCTCAAATGCTTTCACACCTAATTCTTAGTGACTTCAAGGGAGTTGCTCAGGTATGTCTAATGGAAGATTCAGTTCCTCTAGGCTACATTTTCAAAAACACATTAAAATAGTGGTATGCACTTCTAGATAGCTAGACACAAAAGAAATATGCCTGAAATAGCCGAGAAGAGATTAGTGAATATTCCACTGTTCATCACTGGAAATCTCTGCAGACATGTTTCTGTATTCAGCACACCATTGAACATATTCTAAAAGGTAGCATCCTGTTTCAACATTTACATCTTTTTAAGTATATATTTTAAGTTCATGGTCTTATTGAACATATTACAGGTAAATAGGCTAGTCATTTTGTTTTTATAGACTCACTATAACAAATCTGTAGTTTTTTCCAAACGTGTGCAATAGCCACAATTGTTGCAGTTCTGAAATACAGCAAGGTTTTCTCTGAACTTTTAACATTCTGAAAGTAAAATTCTGTGAACCATAAGGCACAGTGAAATGTGCTTCAACTATCCGCTAAATAAGCAGAAATCTAAGGAAAACAGGTTTCTGGAAGATTTGGTGACTTATTTTCTGATCAAGTCAGAAATGTCAAGAAAAAAGTATAAATTATGTGATTTTGGTAGATCTGATTCCCCTAATAGGGGAAGTGAAGTAGATCAAAGTGCACAGCAGATGAAAACAAACAAACAACAATAAAACAAAACAAAACAAACAAAATAAAAACAGCAGCAACAAACAAAACACCACCATCAAAATCTGTCCTGTTTTTAAACTGAAAAACAATTATAGGTGCCAATATTAGTAAAGCTTTGAGTCTTACTTCATCAGAAAGGATTTTTCTCCTTAGTGTCACATCATTCAGTTCAATTTCTGTGTGCCACAGTAAATAATAGCTAGTATGACAGGAAATATAACAATTTCTATTCAAAATTTATCAATATCAATAAACAACTATGTAGCACAAAACAATACCAATCTATAATAACACCTGACCAGATACTACATATGATTTTAGAAGAATGGCATTAGATTGCAAAATCTGCAGACAGTAGATTTTCCCTATCTGTTCAGGTAGTTTTGCACTGAGTTCAGTAGGAGTACATTAGCATTCTGGTCTATGTTTACATTGATGATTACATTAATTTTGAAATTATACAAGCTAAACCACAGAAACCTAGAGTTAATTGTAAATAAACATGCACAATGCATCTCTCTTTATCTTGTAAATATTTGAAATCTGTTAAAGAATTCCTCCTTCCACTTAGCCAAGTTGACTGTGCAGGAGGCTAGGACAAAGAATGAGCAGTGGAAGTAGATATTGTTGTGCTGCCCTTAGTCAGCTGAAGGGGAGACAAGCACTTTTGTAATTAGGTCTCTCAAAATATTAAAAATTGACTAAGAAGGTAACCTTGACTTGCTATTTGTGACTAAAGTACTATGTATATTTACAGTTCTGTAATTATGATTTCCTTTGGTGTTTAAACCTTCTGATAAGGACAGATGTATCTCTCCTGAGTTAATGGAATTCTTAGTCCAGAAATGACTTTCATACTGTTTTATTTAACTTACACCGCTTTCTTATCTCTTGGGTGTAGAACCTCTACAATTCCCTTGAAATCACATATAAAACTACGGTTTTACAGTCTGAAAGAATAGATATATCAGCACAGATATGACAGATTTCCTATGCTTACACTTCATGTTCTTCCATTGTTGTTGTTTTTTAAGGAAAAAAAAAAAAAAGAGCCATCTAGTTAAGCAGCTTAGAATGCACTGATGTGAAAAATCCCTTTGAATTCAGTAATGATGTGTTCGTCTTTCTGCACATCTGCTCAAATTCCAAGTCACGAAGAAGAGCCTATAAAAATTCCAAGTTAGCAAGAGAGAGCAAGACACTCACAAGTGTTAAAGTGCTGTTGAATCAATATTTCCACTACAGGCTTTTTATGGCTAAGGAAGCATAGCAGTTATAGTAGCAATTTCCCAAGTGGGACGTGGGAATGCATAGGCGACAAAAACAACCAAGAAGGTAGACCCACTCTACACTACCTGTAGCTTGTTCATGCTTTTGTCAAACCTCACAAATAAGAAAGAGCAAACCTTGCTTTCACAGATCTCAGATCATTTGCAACAATAAATCCATTAATTGCCTCCAAAACCAAATCAAAACAGGATTCTGAGGATAGTTTGTACCAAGGATTGTTTCCAATAAATAGTACAGACATCACCACACCAGACTTGCTTCCTTTGCCCTACACAGTCTTTTAACATGACAGGTTGTACTTGCAAGTGGTCCTGCCCGTCACATCTAAGGGCTGGTCACCTTCACATCCCATTTTGTGCTTTTGGGCACAAAAATTGTGCCCAATTCTCCTGACTGCATCAAAGCCTTCATAGTATTTCAGACATCTTGATCAGAGAAAGCAAACAAGATGTAACCACTTTGTCTTAGGGTGACAGGCATTAGAGACCATTCCAAGCACTACATAACATGGATGCAGCAAGTCTGGTCTAAGGTTGGGAAGCCCTGAATCATGATGCGCACATGAGCCCTTCTGTACCACTTGTCATGGGATCAGCTCCTAGGGTTTGGAGGGATGCAGTTGCAACGAACTGCTAAAAATGAAAAGTGAAAACAGCACTGGAACTTACAGCAGCTGATACCAGATTTCTGCTACCCATTGTACTCATAACTCTCCTATGAAAGTCCTAAATCTCCCTTGAAATTCTGCAGATTATTTCCCATTTAGATGTAAATATTCACATTTGTAGACAAAGTCATTGCAAGCAACACCTCAGCTGCATGCACTTATAGAAGCAAAATAAAAGAAAACAAGCACATAAAAAGCAAGGTCTACTTTACTGCATTGCAGCTGAGATTTATATGACACATTGGTGGTAATTTCACCACTGTCTATATTCAGATGGTACGTGAGGAGAGTACGTCTACAAGCACATACGTACACAGAGAAAGACAGTGTAAACTTATTTGTCTCATACTCCAGACACCTATAAAGCTATCAGCTAAGGGGGGCATGAAGTATATCAAGCCTGGTTTCTCCGGGCCCATTCACTTTTAGGAGAAGCAGAAGTTTCATCACTGAAGGAAAGTTAAGATTTGACATGCTACAAAGAGACTCAAATTTGTACCCTGAGAAACAGTCTAAGTAGGAACTACTATCCTGTCTTTCAATGAGAGTATGAGTACAATTAGGTGTATAGACAATTGTAATGGAAGAGTAACATGACAGAAGGAAAAAGAATAGGAAAGCTTACAGAATGTAAGTGTCTGACACCAGTATAAATCTGAAAACAACAATTGATTTACATTTCCTAAGAGCATCCTGATAAAAATTTTCCCCTCACCATTCCTCAGTTGCCCTGTGCCACCCATGTTTTAATCGCTCAGCATAAACCGTGGCAAAGCTCACAGTGCAATTCCCAAAGTGTAAGTGGAGCCTTATGTGTTACTTGGTTTTGTGCCTCTCCTTCCATAGGTACTGCTTTATGTGGCATACCCCATGGATTAGGTTTTTATGATGCCAGCACCCTGAGGACAGAGTCCACTTTCAAAAGTAAGAGAAGCACTTTTACTACTCTGCCTCAGGCAGGGAAGCTGCATATTTCAACAGAGAGTCTAAATGCTACCCAGTATCCACAGCACAGTTTCTCACAGATAATGAGTCACACAGAACAAACTGAAGGAATAAAAGGATCAATAGCAAAAACGAAACACTATAGCCAGAAAATAAACCATATGAAGGCAGACTAAATGATCTAGCATCATATATCAAATGGGAAATTCTAGGGACATGATCAGTCTCGTTAAATACCCTCAGGGTAATAATGTATAAAAGAAAGAAGGGATTTATTTAGTCTAGAAAATGGTGAGGACAGGGGGCATCAGCTAGAAGCAAAGAATAGAAGAGTGGTAGCAGCAAATAAGGAAAAGGTCTTAACATGAGGATCAATTGGTTGCAGAAATAAGCTCCTTAAGGGCATTTGGTCAAGGCACTGTCATTGCAGATGCTAGAGCAAAGGCTAGATAAATCATTAGTTGGAATGATGTGACATAGTTCTGCAAGAGACTGAGTAGCTGCCCAGTATGATGTTTCTTAGTATTATTATACCACAAATAATACCTTACATACAGTTCACTTGCCCCTGGGTTTTGCATTTTCACTGTAATGCAGGTCAATAAGGATCAAAGATGGGAGAGAGACTATTAATTTAATTGTCCAGCCGTTTGTGTTGTGAACATCTCAAGCATTAATCTTTACATCTTTTAGTGTCTGGTTCGGATAATGCTGAGAGTCTGATTTTACACCAAATTCTTCGGCATAAAAGTTGAAATATTTGCCAGCACCAGCTGGATTATTTTAATCACAAGTCTCATTGTATAAAAAAATAAATTTTGGAGTGTCTTTTTCTTTAAAAGTTACTGTCTTTGACAGAATTTTATTTCCATTTTTTTCAGATACTTTTCAGAGATGAGACAAAGAATGAATGTAGAACTATAACTCTGCTAAGAAGCAGTCATTAAGAAACAATCAATTTTCTTTATTCATGAAGATAAATTTGTAGATGAGATTTAAGCAATAATTTCCTACATGAAACAAAGTGGAGGGAATTGTGAATCCACAGAAGTCCTGAGTATGTAGTGTCAATTCCTATTTAAAGGAAGACAACAGCAAAATTCCTTTGACACTAGCAAGACCATTAATTCATTAAGTTTCAAGGATATCAGCTCCTACAACTAATCAGAATAAAATGATAGGATTAAATAAGCAAAAAACAGACTGTGTAATACAATGATTTTCTGCTCGTAGTTGCAACTAAACCAATTATATCTCATAAGCAACATTAAATACTACTCCTTTTCACAGAAAGAAAGTTTACTTTCAAATGCACTATCTTGATTACAGTTATAGGAAATTACCTGCAATTGGAATCAAATGAAATCCACATACCAAGATTTTATTACCAAATAGCAACAAAAATAACACAGCTGACTGCACTGTAACTGTATTGTCTGAGAGCAAAGCATATTTACAGGCTCCAGAGAGACAAAGGCTGACACCAGCTGATAATGACTAACAGTACAATATTGCAGTATAACTGGGCTAGCAAGGATTATTGAAGAGGACCATGTTTGGGATTTTTTTGCAAACACGATAGACGAGGCTTACCATCTTTCTATTAAATATGGAGTTAAATTGTCTTCAAAGTAATATTTTCTTTACAGCTTTTCTCACTATGAAGCATCCAGAATATAGCAAGAACAGCTTTTTATTCTTCTGAAATATTACATTGAGATCACTTTTTAATAACTAAGTCATTTAGGAAGATCTGGGTAAAAAATTCCCCCCCAACTTTTTTTTCTACTAGTCATTATATTAAGTACTGTTTATTAAAGGAAAAGCTACTTTCTTCTTTATCCTGTTTATGTAGAAGTTACAAACAAGTATCCCACTCTTTAATCTCGCATCGGATTCAATGTTTGTGTCCTCCTATCATCCAGATGCTTTCTTACAGGGAGAAAACATTAACTTCTTGTTTTGTGAGAGTCTTGTTGAAATGTTTTCCTAAATATATTTTAGAATTATAATAAGTGTTAATGAAATCATTTTTTCACCGAGATACTGAAAATAAAGTAATGTAATGTATGCTGAATGTGGTAAGCTTGTACTGATAATTCTGAAAAATTAAGAATGAAATTAAGAAATCTGTTAAAAAGTAACTTTATTAACTGTTCTTGTTTCCATGCAAGGGAGGGGGCTTAACTTAAAGTTATCGTGTAATTGAAAGGTGAGGTAGGATTGCCGACTGAAGTTAGTGATTAATTAAGATTCGTGGGTTTTTTGTTCCCATCCTCTCCCCATTCCTGAATATCTCCCACAAAATAAACAAACTCACTATTGCATATACTAGAGGTACTAAAAATGTTATTTATTTGCTTTTAATATAAGGTACTCAAATTGGCTTCTACCATCTCTTATCACCTTTATGTTGCTTGATATTTACTTCACCAAGTACACATTCCCCTCAACACTGGGGAAAAGCAGTATTGAAAATGTTATTCATGCCACTGATCACTTTGAGCAGAAATACATTCAGCTGATTATTCTAAGCAACATTAGCCAAGAAGATCTCTAGTCCATCATTTTTTACATTAACTTAATAGTTCAAAGGATATGCTGTGGCTACTACATCTTCAGTATGGTGAATGTGAAAGGCTGAAATCTAAAGCAGAAAAAAAGGTCCTGAGGTCTTGGAACCAGCAAGATTTTGAAATATTGACTTTATGTGTGATTTCTTTTTTACCAGCCTGGCAGGGAACCCCATCCCAAGTATGCACAGTTACTTCCCCTTCATTCATTTAAAATACAATCATATTGCTAGCAAAGTTTGCCCAGCCTCCACCATCTCAAATGTTTTGTTTTAGTAGTTCGGCTTTAGGAATACTTGAAACGATTACAGCAAATCTACATGACGTATTGCACTTTATGACTCATTTTTGGTAATTGCTTCATTTTAATCAAAGAAGATTTTCAATTATTTTTTTTTTTGTTTAATTGATCTCAAGATCAGTTGGACAGTTTTTGTTTGCATTTCTTTTTTAATTCACTGTGACAATGATAGAGTAATAAATATTTCATTCATTCTATCCCTTAGATAATGGTGATCCAACTAGACTTGACAAAAAGTCACTTTCTTTGGGTAAGAAAAAAAGGCATATTAAATGTTCTTAGGAGGTAAACTAAATTAATTTGAAGTAGTACATGTTACTGGGTATTTCCTTACATCATCAGCAGAGGTACAATTTTAAAAAGGGGTTTCAAGGCTATATTTTGCAAGTTTCCATCTCTGTTCAGAATTTAAAACATCTGAGCTCAAACTCAAGCTCAATCCATTTTGTGATGTGCTAGGAGGCAAAGAAAAACCTGTAGACAGAAACCAACTGTGAAAAGAGTAATCTGTAAAAAATTCACTTACAAACTTAATAAATCATTAAAAGAACTGCAGTTCAATATTTCAGTTTTAGCAATCAGATCCACTAGCCTCTTTTTATGAGGTCTAGCCATACACACAAAGACATACTTAAGTGTTCTCTGATGCTGTACTGCATAAATTATCAAGTTAGGCTGATAACTGTCACAGACATAAAGCACTCTGTATTTCAATTAATATATTTATTAAATGAAAATTAGCAGATGATCAACTAAATTAAAATGTTAACCTGTAATTATCATAGGTTTAAATGGTAAGTTAAATGTAAAATTGTTGATTAAGTGCTTAATTCCTTAATATAAAGGGAATTTCAGGGATACTTTTTGCATTTGTAGTTCCTTAACTATACAGAAATAGGTCAATTTTATCTTGCTTTTCAATAATGTTCCACCTAAAAGTTACATGAAATTAACATGCAATTGAGGAGGGATGCAGCAAACTTTTAGCTTTGCAGAGCACTGATGTGGTTCCATAGAGGATAAACTGGAGTAAATGCCAGTGTGGAAACTGATTATTGCTATGGAGATTATTAAACAATGAATAAACTAGCATAATATGATTTTTTTTAGTGGAATTCAACAAGACTATTTCCATAAAAGCTGGCAGTGGTATCTGTGTCTTAACATGACTGACTCATGCACATTTCTGTCAGAAACTTCACCTTATCCAATGCAGTATCACAGACTATTTTTTTGTGAGCAACTAAATCAAGCTCTATGTATTTGCTTACCAAGACTAGGTCCCCACTTCGTATAATGGGAGATTTAACAACTATCTTCTCAGATGTGGGCACCAAATTTAAAGTCATGGTTGTTTTACCCGTGTGTATACTTACCTTCAGGAGTTTACACCTTCTGCCACTTGTAATCTTTGTTTTTTCTCTCAAACTTTTTTCCTGAGTTCATTTGGCAGCAGCAATCTCATTTGGGTCCATTCAGAAATGATACTGAGAACTGTATGGAACATCCCCATTCCTCGTTTGATTTCAACAGTCCTTTTAAATTAAGCTCATTCCCTTAGAAACACCTAATTTCTCATTTCTATCCAGAATGTTCTTTGCTACCACTTTTCGCATTAAAACACGAGAGAGAAGCATTAACTGTAGGTAAAAATAATAATTTTAAAATTTAGTACAAAAATAATAAATTTCCTAGGAAATGGAAAATCAGTGATAGTGTCAGTGCAGGAAACTATTTATAGAGATCAGTCACTAAGACAGTATTATCTTTTTCTTACATCTTCTCTTACATCAGCCTCAACTAGTTCCCATACATACGTGTATGCATATATATAAATAAATAAAATCCACTAGATACTTGGAAAATTTAGACTATTAGGAAATCTAGCAATTAAAATAAGTAAACAACTTTGAATTCATCCTGTGGAAATAACTCTACAGCAATCAAAACTAGCAATTATATTGTTGAATCATACTAGTGAGGTAAATAATGTATACATTTATCAAGGAAACATTTTTAGAAGAAATCAGAAAGATACACTTTGTAAGATCCAGAAGAAGAAGTCTATCTAGGTTAGTGTTTCACATTTTCCAGATTTAGTATGACAACAGCTAGGTATTTTGATTATTTGAGAGGTCCTATTCCTAATATTTATCACAATTGAAATAAAAAGTGGTAAATAACAATGCCAAATATGTTCATTTATAGACAGAAATAAATTCATTCTGTTCACTGTATTCTCCATTAAAATGATACGCAATTTAAAAGAGATCAGGAACTCAGGATGAGCTTTCATGACTCTGGATGAATAAATAGGACAGCAAAGAGCTATATTCATAACCTTTAGATCCCTGAATTTACGCATCAGTGAAACACACTTTGCCAGAGAAAGAATTAGACTAGAAACTGCCTCTTAAGGAGAGGATGGAGAAACCCATTAAGTCTCGGCTGGATTCCTTAGTGTTTCAGGGAATGTCAACAAATTAGTTTTTATTATTTGTGCTTCAAACAATTACAAGCTCAGTGATGTTTAGAATAGAACCTAGTGAACTGAGAATGAAAATCACAAAAGAACAATTTAAAAGAAAATATTTAAGGTAGTGTAATTAAAATAGAATTAAAACACACTTATCAATGTCTTCATCACAAGGCTCCTTGAGTGTAGCATCTATTGTGGAAAGGGCAACGTCATCTCATTTGTGATGAGAGAAGTAAGAAAAGAAACAAACTGGTGGAGGTTTTAATTTTTAACTTTGAAAGAGCAAAGTATCTTCCTTTTGGCTATCAACTGAAAAAAAAAAAAAAGGTTGACTAAAATACTATTAGTTTGGGGTGTTTTTTTTTTACTGCTGCCACCCAGATTTTAAATCATGAATTAATCTTTCTTCTCTAGTTTTAAAATTGTCAGCTGTGTCTTCTGAATTCAAGCTGTAAACATATTTGAACATGACTTAGAAGGCAGCATATGCTAGTCCTACTCTCTTCCAGCACAGGGTTCCAACCTTATGATCAGAAAAAAAATTAAAGAAAATGCATTTTGTCTGTGGAAGGAGTAATGAATTTTAACTTACTTTCAGTAGTTATGGAATTTCCACTGTCTCTTTAATGTCTTGCCCACCTGTGTTGTGAGATAGGAAGAGTCGAGCTTCCTTATTCTCTTGCTCAGCACTGCTTGTTTCCACCAATTTCTTTTTATTGTATTCCTCTTTAACTATTTCTTATTTAAATATTCCACTTCATTTTTTCTCAATGCAGCCATTAATAGACTTGCCTTAATGGGAAAAGCTCAGAAAAGGAAATATATATTTTGTAGTCTTACAGTGACAAAACATGACAAACCTCTGGAGATCCCAGTTAAGACACAATTCAAAATGACAAATGTCTGTCAAAACAGTCTCAGCCTTCAAGGTAGGATTTACTACTTCTTTCAAAGATACAGGGCTTCAGTGTGACAACAACACATGAGGAAGTCAATATCTGTGTTAAGGAGAAATGCCATTTTGTATAATAAAATGTTATGCAGCACCTCATGAAAAAATAAAGGAAAATCTACCAACTTATCTTTTTAAATTTCATCACTGTTAAAGTCTAACAGGAGTACTAATGATATATATAGAAATCACTGAAACATCTCACTGCTTAGGGCAACATAAATAAAAAGGAAACAGAGTTTGTGGGGACTTTTTTGATACATATATATATATTATGCTAAATTATTCAGCCAATTATAGACTGCTGAACATAAGAATATCTAGCAGTACATTAAACTTTTAAGGATTTGTAAATGTGTTGAAGCATATGCAGAGCCTGAAAATATGCATATGATTTTAATGACATGAGCTCCATGTCTTCAAGAGTGAGGTTAGATGAGTTTCCTAAGAAAAGTATGGAATCAGTAATTTCTTTCATTCCAGATACAATTATATAATATTCAAATTTTTTGAGATGGTAATTACAATATTTAAAAGGTCACACAGAAAATAATGGAATAATATCTGAAAGTGAGTATTTCAGGTACAATAAAAAAAGTCTTAGTTACCTATGAGTTTTATAAGTGGGCTGGAAATTGAGTTATTCTCAGTGAAATAGATAATCTACTGTATTCCAAAATGTTACTTCATCACTGATAATGATCCAAGCATTATAAGGAGCAACATCCTCCTCTCTACATTTTCCCACAGTGGATGTTTAAAAAAAAGAAAAGAAAAATACAACCTATCACTATTGGAATGAACAAGCTATTGAATGACTGTGCTTGTGGTTTTATCAAAGCCACCAATATTCTGAACAAAGGTCTTATCATATGCTTGCTTTTGTATCACATTAATTGGTTTCTTATCACATTAGCCAACTCCCCTTTCCCTAATAACATACGAAAGTGAATAATATATTAAAACATTCATAATACTTTAAGACGTATTAACAACTTTCATGAGATTAGCTTCTTCCTTTTCACTAATGCAGTAAGCTCTCAGATCATACACTGTCATGTAGCTTTTATATCATATTAGTTTAAATGAAATCATTAAGACAAAAGGAAGGCCAACACTATGATATAAAAATCTCACCGTTTAAGTAACTTCCTAAGTACACAGGCTTATATTTTATTACACTAGATCACAGAAAGTATTTCTTCTGGCACTATTTCCCTTGTATTGTTAGAATGATGATAGATGATTTTACATACAGTAGTCAAAAAAAGAAAAAAAAAATGCAGCCTTAGCTTTCTCTCTTCACAGTGCAGCAACTGCATTAACTCAGATTCCTGGAATACATTCATTGATGAATGACTGTCACATTAAGAGATGATCATGTCCTCAGTCCTTTCTCTGCATTTCCAGTTAGCTGCTCTCTGATAACTGACTACCACACTAGCATAGTATTTTCATTAACAAATATAGTGGAGCTGATACAATCACTGGCAAAGGCTATAAGCATGGCATTATAGCTGTGGTTTTCTCATTTGGCTAAGACAAATATTCCGAGCTGAATTTTAAATAAAATTTGAAATGAAACAACATTTTTGAAAGGATCGAATCTGTGAAATTTCTGGGCATAAACACACTTCATTCAGAAAGTTGAGAGGTAACTGCAAAAGGAGGTGTTCATCTCATAAATGAAGATGTGGATATATTACATCATTCTATAATACAAATAGTGTGCAAGTGGATATATTATGTCATTCTCTAATACAAATAGTGTGCAATGCAAATGGAATGCCATTCTTGATAAGAGTGACATCATCAAACTCAAGATTCAGCAGAGCATTGGGACGGTGAACACAACACCAGCAAAAGCAAATGGATTTGAAAAATTTTGTATGCTTCATTGTTTACTATTATTACCAGGAATTAGCAGTATTTGTATAAGACTGTCTATTGTCGTTACAAGCACTGTAATTGGACTAATCATAGAATGGCTTTGTTTGGAAGAGACTTTAAAGATCACCTTGTTCCAACACCCCTGCAACGGGCAGGGCTGCCAACCACTAGATCAGGTTGTACAAAGCCTCATATAAACTGTCTTTGAATATCTCCAGGCGTGGAGCATCCAGAACTTCCCTGGGCAGCCTGTTCCAGTACCTAACCACACTCTCAGTGAAAAATTTCCCTGTAACATCTAATCTTACCTCTTTTAGTTTTCATTCCTCATTGTGCAATTAATATCTACCCATGCAAAAAGTCTTTCTCCCTCCTCCTTATAAGCTACTTCAAAGTACTTTCCAGGCTGCAGTGAGGTCTACCCAGAGTCTTCTCTTCTCCTAGAGAAACAAGCCCAGCCATTCTTCTCAGGAGAGGTGCTCCAGTCCTCTGATCACCTTCTTGAGCCTCCTTTGGACCAGCTCCAAAAGCTCCACATCTTTCTTGTGCTTGGGTCCTCAGACCTAGACACAGTACTCCAGATGAAGCCCTTCAAGGGCAGAGTAGAAGGGTACAATAACCTCCCTTGCCCTGTTAACCACCTCTTTTGATACAGCCCAGGACACTGTTAGCCTTTTGGGCTGCAAGAGCACACTGCTGGCTCACATCCAGCTTTTCATCAACTAGGACCCCCAGCTCATTCTCCACAGGCCTACTCTCAATGAGTTCTTCTTCCAGTCTGTACTTATTTGTGGGATTGCCCTGACTCAGGTGCAATACCTTGCACTTTGTTGAACCTCTTTTGGTTCATGTGGGCCCACTTCTCTAGCTTGTCCAGGTTCCTCTGGATAGCATCCCTTCCTTCAGAGAAATTGCCCCATCCCTGGAGATGTTCAAGGCCAGATTAGAAGGGGCCCTGGGCAGACTAATCTAGTGGTTGGCAACCATGCCCACAGCAGGGGGCTTGGAGCTTGATTACCTTTTAAGTCCCTTTCAAACTAAGAAATTCTGTGATCCTACAATCCTGTTGTATCAAGTGCACCACTCAGCATGTTGTTGTCTGCAAACTTGCTGACAGTGTACTCAATCTGACTATGTCATTGATAAAGATGTTGAAGAGCACCAGTCCTAAGACATACCCCTGGGGCACACCACTTGTCACTGGCCTCCACTTGGACAATAAAGCCATTGAAAACAACCCTCTGGCTATGACCTTTATCCACCAAATAGTTCACCCTTTTAGATCCTTATCTCTCCAATTAAGAGGTAAGGATGTTGTGTGGGACTATGTCAAATGCCTTAGAGAATTTCAGGTAGACAATATCAGTTTCCCTTCCTTTGTCCATTGATACCATCACTCCACTGTAGAAGGCAACCAATTTGGTCAGGCATGATCTGCTCTTGGTGAAGCTGTTTTGGATCACCTTCTAACCTTGCATATATCTTAACATGGGTTCCAAGAGGATCTGCTCCATGATCTTTCCTGGCGCAGAGGTGAGGCTCACCAGCTCACAATTCCCAGGTCTTCCTTTCTTCCTTTCTTAAAAATGGGAGTGATGTTTCCCTTTTTCCAGCCACTGAACATATCGCCGACAGACATGACTTTCCACCTAGAGGTTCAGGAATGTGAGAGGCATGGGAAACCTGACTGCCTGTGAAGACTGAGGCAAAGAACTCACTGAAAATCTCAGCATTTTCCATGTCTCTTGAATCCAGTTCTTTTTGTTTATCAGAGGAAGTACACTCTTCTTGGCCTGTCTTTTCTCACCAATGTACATGTAGAATTCCTTCTTATTTTTCACATCCCTTGCCAAGTTCAGTTCCATTTGTACTTCAGCTTTCCCAATCACATCTCTGCATGTCCAGAAGACAACCCTGTATTTTTCCCAGGCTGTCCATTCTTGCTTCCACTGCCTGTACATGTCTTTCTTTTCTCTCAGTTTGACCAGCAGATTCTTGTTCAGCCATACCAGTTTCTACCTTTCTTTACTTGATTTTCTATGCTGGAGGATGGAGAGCTCTTATGCTCTATTTCTCTCTAAGAAAAGCATTCTTAAAAAGCTACCAGCTCTGCTCCACTCCTTTGTATCTAAAGACAGCTCCCCAGGGGATTCTCATCCAATAATTCCCTAAAAAGCTGGAATTTCACTCTCCTGTAGTTCAGATTCCTGACATTGTTTTTTGCCAGGCCCATAATCCTCAAACTCACAAACTCAACCAGAGTTTGGTCAGTGCCCTCTAGGAGCCTCCTGGATTGCTTGCTTTTCATGTTGCTTTCCCAGCAGACATCCGGATGGTTGAAATCTCTCATGAGGATGAAAGCCTGCAAATGCAACACTTCTTGTAGTTGAAGCAAGAAGGCCTCATCCACAGGATCCCCTTGATCAGGCAGCCTGTAGTAGACCCCAACTATCATATGTCCTTTATTGATCTAGTCCCTGATTTGTACCCACAAGCTCTCTATCTGATCATAGCTATTTCTCAGAGATAGCTCTTCACAATCTATCAGTTTCTTATCATAGAGGGCAATTTCCCCTTCTCTCCTTCCCTGCCTCTTTCTTCTTCTGTAAATCTTATGGCACATGATTGTCATGGTCCAGTTGTGTGATTCATCTCCCAATGTCTCTGTGATAGCATTTAGGTCATAGTTTTCTAAATGCACCACAGTTTCCATTTCTTCCTGCTTATTTTGCATGCTGTGTAAGCCTGTAGAGGCACTTCAGCCAGGCTATCAGCAGTGTTGCCTTCTTCAAGGACCCTTCCCGAGTTCCTTTGGGACAAATATGAGGCTTTTCCCTGCTGCATTCTAGAGTGACAACATTCCTTGGCCCTTCCCTGTCCCTTAGAAATCTTTTCCCTTCCCCACTGAATCTAGTTTAAAGCTCTGATGATCAGTCCAGTCAGCTTGCTTCCCAGAATATTCTTGCCCTACCTAGTCAGTTGTTTCCTATCTGATGTCAACACATCCAAACTCTCAAAGGCCTGTCCAAGACCATAGAACCCAAACCCTGAGTGTGGCACCATCCATGCAGCCAATCATTCAGCTGTCCCATTCTTCTTCTTCCTGAGTCCCAGCCTCCAAATGGGAGGACAGAGGAGAACACTATTTGCGCTCCTGACCCTTTCAACATCCTTCAAAGTGATGCATTTTAATGCTTTGTAGTTTCCTAGTTAAAGCTTCCTGTGACTCAACTTGATTAGAGAGTTCAGGCATTGATTAAACAATCAGTAAATTCTTGGTTTTTCATAAGGTGCATTTCCTCGGTGAACATAAATTTCACAAGGGATGTCCTCAGATAAACTGCTTATGCATTTAGCATGTGCACAAAAATTATTTAGCGAAGCATAAGATCAACACAGAAACCCCTCACCTGTTCGTGGAATGGTTGATCTTATCTTTTAAAAACTTTGACTAGATAGCAAGACTGCCATCTGTTATTATCTGCATTACCATGAAGACTTTAACATGGTAAGACAAACCCAAACATTTTTTTAATGAGATATCTCCCTGAGCTGCAATTTTTTTCTGAAAACTCTGGGGAAGTGGGAATGAGTAGATAGAGATGCAATCAGGGTATTTACTCAGCTGACATACTGAAATGGCTAACACAGCTGAATTATTACAAGATGAGTGAATTAGGTATTCAGCTTACTTTCCTTTTGGAAACTAGGGTGGAAAGAATGACTGCTATCATTTTCTAAAGCACAGTCTGATCTTTGCTCTCCTTCCTAAACAGCAAGAATTGTGCTTCCTTTTTCCAGAGGCTAAATTTCACTGCAGTATTTCTTCACCTGAAGCTGTAATAGAGAGTTGCAGATCAAACTACAGCATTGAAAACTGTGGCAGTGACCCATTATCTAAAGTTTCCGTTCTAAATTTATTTCTTTTTTTAGTCAGCTGCGTTAATAGATCTTCTCTGTAGCATTCCACCCTCTGGACTGTAGCTATAATGGGATAGATAAATCTTAATAGGTAATAAACCACCTATGATTCTCTCTCTTTCAAATACATAAGATTTGCATATGAATGAAGGCAGAACTGTACCTTAACACGTATTTTAGGCATGACTTACATTATAATGTCCCAGATTTAGTATTTTAAATAATTTTTAGTGCCTTTGTTTTCTCCGGTTAACTGTGCTTGTTAATTTGGAGCTTAGTATTTATTCTCCTATGAAAAATGCCTTAAAATAGTAGATACCAGAGATACTATATTATACTATTCCTTAGCAGTAACATGAAAAACAATGGATTAAAGAAACAGAATAAGAAAACCAGAAATGAAATAAACAAACAACTTTCGATATATTTTGGAAGAGAAAAATTTAGGAAATCAGATGAAGATTAAAATTATATATTTATGTAAAATAAGCCAGTAGCTTGTAATCTTTCTACTGAGATATGAGAATATTTATCTTTTGTATAGGTCCTGTTTCAAAGGATAATATATACAAACATACCTACGGCTACATTAGTATACATTGTGTGGATGCCTACATACATTTATAAATACATGCACACAATCTATTAATCAGCATTTTAATTTGATACTGTCAAAGTACAGTAGTGTATATTACAACTCAAATATTATTATATTATATATAAAAATATTATAACTCATTTATGTAGTGTAATCTTCCTTAAAATAGCAGTGGATGTAGGTAAAGAACAAGAAATAACTAACTTTTTAATTTATGCAAATTTGATGAGAAAATAGAAGTATATAGTCAAGTGAATAAGTGATTAAATGATTTAATTTTAGCCTTAGAAATATTTTCAAGAGTTACTTGTATTTTACTAAGAGAAAATTAAAGGCAGTGTGTTTGCCTAGAGATATGGTCTGAACACTTGCCTTTAGCACCATACATTGCTCAAGGTAGTACACTTGCTACTAATTTTCTATTGCTAGTCTAATCTGACTGTATAAAATCAGCATCATTTTGTGGTCCTATGATAATCTTTCAAAGGAAGCTGCATCTCCCCATCTGTTTCCAGATGAACAGTCAAAACAGTAGACCATACAAATGTGGGTACTTTAAATCTTATCTATTTTAACAAAACTATAGTGTAGGGAACAGAGCTAATCATTATATTTTCCTTTATAATGATTGGACAGAAACAGATGCTGTTATTCTTATCTCCTAGATATCTGCTTTAGGATGAGACAAATTATACCTAGAACTGCCTTTTTGTTCTACAGATTGTATTTGGAGACTAGATAGGTAGTTCAAACATAGATGCTTCCTGTAAGATAAAGGCCACTGCTTTTAGCTCTTTACATGTACCTACTTTTTTTTCTTGGCATATTGATTTCCATAAAATGAAGGATTTAGAGCACTCTTGATAAAGAATAGCTACATTCAGGATCCTGTTCCACTGCCTATTTAATAAAAAGTTCAAGGAGAGAGAACCACAAGGAGACTAAGAGAAACCCAGCCCTAAAGAGTCAATAAATGGATTTGTATAACTTACTCTGGAGTGCCAGTTCCAAATCTCTGCTTTACCTGATTCACCATTTTGAAAAAAAAAAAAAAGGTATCAATCATTCTCTGAAAGTATACTAGCAGAAAAATGTATATTCTGAGGTAAATAAGTATTGCTTTCTTCTTGATTACTACAAAAGCCTTGAAACAGACCACAACATTTTAAAATCTTTAAAGACATCACAGGACAGATAAATAATTTATTATTCAAATAGGAGATCAAAAGAAATTTAAAAACAAAACAAAAAAAAACTCCACAAACAACAGTGTGTCTCACAATAAAATTCGGTAAATGTTATGGGTACATCTTTGCCATTTAAAAAGTGAATTTACTTTCATTCTGCATTATTCCTTGAGCCATACTTGTGATAAAAGAAATATGCTATGGTATTAGTTTGTCCCTGTGAGCAAGATGGAAGTCAAAGCACAGGAGCTACACTATATAAATGTGGAAAGATAAATGTATTTAAGGTGACTTTGACTGCTAAGAAAAAAAAAACAACATTGTAAATTTCTCACTTTGTCTCTGCCTTGGCTTAGTGTCAAATGTGAACAAAGCCAAGCCAGTCACAGGTGCTGAACTCTAATTTAACTTTCATTATATTCCTCACCACACTGTGGTTAAAACAGTAGACCTGCCAAATCTTCAGCTGGAATCTAAAAGGCTCTTAATTGGCCACCAAGGGTGACAACAATAGGAAAGAAGTCCTTTTATTTCCCATTGGGATGCTATAAACAACAGTGATGCTTGCTCTGGCTTTGTGATGTTTGCATTTTAGTCTTTCTTGAATATGAAGCACATGGAAACTCGAACTGTGCATTTTTAATATACAAGTATTATGGTTTTGGAGGCATTAGTGGCTGGTACAAGCATAATTTTAAGAAGTGAAAAACTTCCAAAATCCTAGAAACACTAAATGTTGCTCAGATTGCAGCTGCTTCATGGGATGGGGAATTCCTGGAAATAGGTCATCTCTCTTCTACTTGGACAGCCTTCTCAAACTTAAAAGGAAAACTTAGATTTCAATGTTTATTACAAATCATGAGTATTATCTTTGCATAATCAAATAGATATACAAAACAAACAAAATCTGAGTGTATTGTGGCAAAATAGCTATAAAAATAACCTGTGTATAATACTTGTGCTCCTTTTTCTTTACAACATTAGATTTTAAACTAGCATTTGATTGTCCTTGAAACAGACACTTAGTTTTCTTATGTCAGCTTTTCTTGTAGCTCTTTACAATCCAGCAAGCTACATTTATGTCCAGTTCCTGCGGGGTGCATGGCTGATTTTATAATTTGCTAATATCTGATTTTTGCACATCTAGTTGTACTTTGATAATAAAGCACTTGTGCTTTCTGACACATTAGGCATTAATATTTACCCTTCCTGAATCCTTCAACCTGTACCAGAAAGTTTAACATAAGCTATCCACCCTGGACTGGGAAGATAAATAATAATTCCTTTTGATCAGAATTCCTCTGTTGGCTAGTAATGGTTACCATGGTGATCAGGTGGTAGACAGAGCTGAAGCAGATTTCATCAGTTGTAAAACAGCATTAGAATTATCCTACACTTCTAATTATATCTTAGTAGGACTGACTTTTACATACTGTGGCTCAGAGGCATACAAAAATGACAGTTTTAACTACTGGAAAGCTTCTATGAGGAAAGAAATTACACTGCCCTCTTCTAATAGCTGCTTTTCTTTTTTTTTTTTTTCTTTAGAGCAGGAGTATTGAGAATTAGAAAATTTTTATGAAAGGAATGAAGTATGATGAACTACAGTTAAGATGCACCTGCTGTATAAAATTTTTAGCCAATGTATCATGTGCTAATGGGACTAACTAAAATTGCTGCAGGTCATAGGAATTTCATGCCAGAATACACCATGTATCTCAAAAAAAAAAAAAAAGTAGGTTTAAATGTGAGGATAGATGATTCCATCAGCAAGGACAAACACATTTTCAAACCTCATGCTACAAATATTTATATATTTTATTATTATTTTCCTGTTTATTTCTGTTTGTCTCTTTGAATAAAAATCCTTGGGAAGAAAACAATTTAGAAAACTTTTTATTCCACAGTCCAGCTGGTTCCCTGGAAGCCAGTGTATGATAAGCAAATCAAATGAATGCTTAATCTGTTCTTTAGTACAAACTGAAGAGTTGTTCAAGGCATGTTTTGAGTAAGAATTAAACTTGAAAAGAAGGCAGCTGAAAATTACTATATATGCCCATATTAACTATGGCATGCTTTAATTCAAAGAATGGTGGTACATTTACTATAAGTAAATGACCTCAAAATCTTGCAACTCTCCAGCTTTTCAAGTTTGATGTTTAAGACTACTCCAATTCATGACAGAGGTAGTGGAGCATGCCAGAATGTAGTCATAAGTCCATCTTCTAAAATACTATCAGAAATATAAACATGTGAACTCTACTTTATAAATGATCAGAGGATGCACACCATTAATATACTGTGCAGTCAAGAGAGATATGATCAGCAGAGGTTTGAGCTGAGGGACTTCAGGCAGATGCCAGCAGGTGTAAAACCCCACTCAAATTTCAGAGTCCTATGTCTAGGTCTGCTATGTCCTCATTGCTCTTGGGGCTTGAAAAAGGAAGCCCAAAATCCTTGGTTTATATCACGCTCTTCAATGTTCCAATTATGCTTAAGATTCTCAGAACATCAGAGAACCTTGCTGCAGAGAAAGGACTCCAAATCTAAAAATCTTCCTAAAGCAGTCTGAAATCAGAACCTCCAAGATGATACATCCAGAGGCTATGAACAGTTAAAGAATCATTCTGATGCTTATAGAGAAGCAGTCATGGTTACTTTCATTTTGGGTCTAATCTTGCATGGAGATGAAGTACTTATTTTTTATTAGTTTAGCTCAATGTCCAAGATACCTGGTCAATTATGAGAACCTAAATGATAGAAAATAAACATGGAATAATAATAATAGTAATAATAATAATAATAATAAACTCATGAAAAATAGGGCTTCAAAACAAGATTTATAATATAAGTAAAAAGGAATATTATTAAAAAATAAAAAGAGAAAAAAAAGAGAAAAACGGGGAAAACAAACAAATAAAAAAAATCCAGACTACTAAATGACACCAAGACTGGTAAAAGGACCATGATCTTTGAACTTCTGACATAACATTAGTTTGTGTGTGATCCAGTTCATTAGTATAACCAAACTAAACATCATTACTGACTGATGGCTATCCAATTGCCTATGGGAAT
Organism: Numida meleagris; assembly: GCF_002078875.1. NCBI lineage: Eukaryota > Metazoa > Chordata > Aves > Galliformes > Numididae > Numida > Numida meleagris. Next base: position 157,451,660 of record NC_034409.1, on the reverse strand, counting down.
TGATCCTATGGTCTCAGTTCACATCCTCTTGAACAGATATCTGCATTACAACCGACATTCTTGTTGACAGTATCCAGAAGAAAGCCAAGAATAGAGCAGACGTGGAGAAGACCTAAAGAGATTTTGATTGCTTGCAGAAAACAGTTTGGTTAGATTTTTCAGTATAGAACTTTGAATAACTTTCGAAAATATATACTTCGTACTAATCTGAGATTTATGATAGTTCTTTCCTCTGGTGGTGCTTAGTAATATTTCAAGAAATACACAGGATGGAATTCTGCACTTAGATGTGCTTACTTTCTTAGATGTACCATTTGCAATAGGTAAATGGTTGTGCTAGCATTCACAGAATTTGATAAATGTTCTTATCTTTTCTGTAGGATATTCTGAAAGTATCCTCTACTACCAGTGGTAATTACAAGTCTAACCTTCATTACGACCAGTGTCGTTTAATATTATTCCTAACACAGTTAAAGTTAGTTGTAACTCTAAATGTCCTTCTGAATTGGAGCAAAACTGAAGTAATACTTTTACGGTAAACTGACAAGACTATAAGAGGTAGCACTGCATACCAGACTTTAGTAAAGGACACAATGTCTAGCAGAGAGTAGTCAGATGCTTATCCTTCCATTTGTTTAAGAGAGAGAACAGAGAGCAAGCAGCAAAGGAAATAAAATGTGTTCCAGATTTGCCTCGTAATTTGCAAATGTTGGGTAATTAACAAATTAAGTTTAATGTTGCAAGGGAAAGCACAGGAGAAGGACAAAAGTGTAATATAATTAGAATCACATTAGAGCAAGAAGACTGAAGAACTGATTTTGCATCTATTCAAGGCAATAGCTGAATTCCATTATTTTCAACACATGCAAGATTTGATCCTTTGAAAACTGACAAGTTTCCAAAATACCTAAACAATGGCAAGCAGCAGTAAAAGGAAACAATTGTTCAGATAGCATCAACAGAATACTGATTATGGAACCAGAGAGAAACCCACGCATATATTTATTAGCACAAGACACAATGCACCATAAGCTGTGTGAAATCCTCAATGACCTCTGGACAAGAATATTTTGGAAGTGAGTAAAATCTAAATTTTTTCCTTTATCCACTTAATAGTAACTGAGTTGTAGCAATAACATCTTGGGGAAATTCAAGAGAAATGTTTCTATGGGAGATTCATCTCACTAAATCTGCCACTAAGACAGTGACAGAGTTTTTTACACTCAGTATGAAGAACTAGTATTCCTAGAGAATGATTTGATTTCACTATTAGGTACCTGTTTGTTATAGATTAGTTGAATCATATCCTGGAAAAGTCTATTTCTTTTCAGTAGCTAAAGAGGGAATTTAGGTAACAAGGTAAAGTTAGGAAAGATCAACTTCATTTAAGATGTATAACTGGAGGAAAAGAGACAAGATATGACTTACAGTAGAGGGACCATTCTTTCATAGAGTTGTTGAATGGAGGCAGGAGACTAACAACAACAATAGCCTCTACCATGACCTGTACCATACCTAACATTGACTGAGACTTGACAAGAGATCCTTCCATATCAGTATGATCACAAAGAAAATATCTCTAACCAAAGGCCTCTTTCATTCCTCTGTTCTTTACATGGAAAAAAAAATAAATTCCTTTGCACAGTTTAGCCTACAACATAACCAGATCCAGAGTAGCCATTTGCATTGTGTCTGGAAACATGTTAATCACTGAGTTCCCCTTATGGGCATATCTAACCAACCTGATGCCTTCTATGATAACAGAACTGGCTATTCTTTCATCATAAAGTGGCATACTTCGTCTTTAGCAAGGCATCTATTAAAGCCACTGACAGTACGGTCAAACTGGTGAGCTATGGGCTTGATAAGAGGACAATAAGGTGGGTGAAAAATTGGCTGGACTGTTGGTCTCAAAGGGTAAAAAAAAATAATCAAATACAATATTACCGGGGCAAATACTGCTTAATGACTTAATTAAAAACCTGGTGGATGAGAGAGACAACACTCAGCACATTTGCAGATGATATAAAACTGGTAGAAACAGATGATACTAAACTAGGAAGAACAGATGATATGCTTGAGGGCAGGGCTGCTGTTCAGTGGGACCTGGACAGGTGTGAGGAATGGGATGACAGCAACCTCATGAAGATCAGCAAAGTGTAAAATCCTTCCTCTCTAGGGAATAACCCCATGCAGTGCTATAGGCTGAGGGCTGGCTGGATAGAAAGCAGATTGATAGAAAAGGATCTGAAGACTCTGATGGACAAATTGAATGTGTCAGCAGTGCACCCTTGCAGCAAAAACAGACAACTGCATCCTGGGCTGCATTAGCAGGCGTGTAGTTAGCAGATCCAGGAAACTGAGCCTTTATTAGGTAGGTGAGAGATCATGTCTCAAATGTGATGACCTGTTTTAGTCTCCTCAGTGCAAGAAAGTGTCTGAATGAGTGTATGTTCTGATTTAACCCCAGTAGACAGCTAAGAACCACAGAGCCACTTGCTCACTTGCCCTCCTCCTCACCTGGATGGGGGAAAAGAGAATCAGAAAGGTAGAAGTCAGAAAACTTGTGGGTTGAAATAAAGACTACATAACAAGAATAAGTGAAAAAAAAAAAAAAGGATAAAACTCATTACCAATGGAGAAATCAAGCTATGCAAAACACTATTCATACCACCATCTGACTGATGACCAGTTACTCTGAGGAATGGTAGCCCCATCTGGTGCTCTCCAGTTTTATTGTTGAGCATGACATCATATGATACATAACATTCCCGTTGTCAGTTTGGGTCAGATGTCTTGTCTGTATCCCTTTCCGACTTCTCATGCACTCTCAGCCTACTTCCTATCAGGCAATCTGAGAAACACAAAAGATCTTGACTCAGTGTAAGCACTGCACAGCAACAGACAAACAATATTGTATTGAGATGTTAGTGTAGTGAGATGTTACCATGGGGTCCATATGCTGTCACAGGTCTCACCAGTATAATTGATAGAGGCGAGCACATTAGTTATTTGACTGTTATTAGCATCTGCACTAGGAGTTTATCATCATTATCTATGCTGATGAAGGTGCCTGGGCTATTTTATTTAGTTGTGTAAGTACCAACACTGTAAACAGCTTATTATCAAGAGTAGTGCACACCCTGGCTTTCTAGTGGAATAAGGTGTTGATATACTCCAGTATGTTGGTACATCAGAAACTCAAGTGTGCCAACCATAATTTGTCATTTGTGCACTAGATCATCCATACTACATGACTGCTTAGATTAATTTCACCTGACAAAAATCAGCAGTCTTCTGCATCTTGCTTCTCCCACCACCATACATTACTGTTATCTTCTTCTCTTGTTTTCCTGTAACTTTTTTTTTGCTCAGTAATGACAATGTTGTGAACAAGTTACCCAATCCCTCTTCACCAAAGTTCTCCTTGCTCTTCTTACTGCTCTTGATTGCAGAAATGCACAGCAGAGTTGCTGGAAGAAGATTTTTTGTTTTGTTTTGTTTTTATAGTAAGAGTGGTGAGACACTGGAATAGCTTGCCCAGAGATGTGGTGGATACCCCATCCCTGGAGACATTCAAGGTCAGGCTGGATCAGGCTCTGAGTGATCTAGCTGTAAATATCCCTGTTCATTGCAGGGAGTTGGACTAGGTGACCCTTAAGGGTCCATTCCAACTTAAATGATTCTGTTATCAGCATTATTCTCATTGCAAATCCAAAACATAGCACCATATGAGCTACTATGAAGAAATCTTACTCTGTACCAACCAAACCAGGACAGTCTAGCAGAGTACAATAAGGTGGCAAGGGAGGAAATGATGTACAAGGAGAGGTTACATGGTCTTTTCACTCCTTAGAGGAGAAGGCTCAGGGGAGACCTTGCTGCCTTCACATACCTACTGGAAGAGCACAGAGAAGATAAAGCCAGTCTTCTTGAAGGTACCTAGTAAGACGGACAGAAGTTCATAAAATACGTTGAGTTAGAATGGACCCACAAGGATCAGAGTCAAACTCCTTGAAGCTGAAGAATGGGAGACTCTGAATGGACTTTTTTAAACCATGAGAATGGATAAACACAGGAATATGAAGACATTCAAAATGCAGCTGAATATGTTCCTGAGCAGTCTGCTTTAACTGGACCTCTACTGAGCAGGGTGTCAGACATAAGACCTCCAGAAGTCCTTTCCAACCAATGAAACTCTCTGACTCCATGATTGGATTAAAAAGGTAGTAGTACTTCACAGGTAATTGCCAAATGGCTTTGTTTGGATTCACAAGCTATTTGGGGATAAAGTGCCCTCATTCTTTCCTCTGATTCGATTTGCCCAAGAAAAAAATATTTAGTTATTAAAATTTGAATACAATTTTCCTCTACCAATCTCAGTATAATCACTGTATGACAGAAAGAATGCTAATTAGGGTTTCAGATTCATTAGGAAAAAAAAAAAAAGCCTTGCTATGAACTCAAGAAAGCTTCTCTCTCCTATTGTAACCAAAAGATATTTATCTTTAATGGGTGTGGGGTTGTTGTTTTTTAAAAACAAAATCAGTCATTTTCTAATTTCTGAGTGCTTACACTTCTTTAAACTTTTCTCTCCAATATTTATTTACAAAAAAAAAGTTGAGATTTATCATGAAGTCTCAGGAAGTCAACAATTAATGCTTAAGAGAAAATCTCTCACTAGGGAGGAAGGATGAAGTGTTTGCTGACTCAGACACCTCACACAACTTTGAAAAAAAGCAGCTACAAAATTTTATTTTAGTTGGTCTAGTACATACTTTAATAAAAATTAAAAAAATACCCAGCATTCAATATCTGCTTCTTGTGAAACATGCTGTCACAATAGCGTGCTCCCTTCACTTCCAAAGGAAAAGGAAAACATGGATGCTTTTGCTGTTTACAGCTTCTAGTAAGGGTAAAATCACACACACACACACACGCACACACACACAAAAAAAAAAATCCAGTTATCTGGACAGCTGAAAATCCTTCAAGTTAAAAAAAATAAGAGACGAAAAATAATATATGCTGGCTTTCAGCAATGTAGACAAATTCATATTTAGTTCAGATAAGGACACTTCAAAGAAATTGGTTAAAGAGGCATAAATGGGACTGAAGAAAAATAAATGTGACCCAGACTTAAGGAACCAGTAGAATATCATAGCCAAGGGGAAACAAGCATTTGGAAACAGGACTATGAAGAAAGACAGTTATTTAAGAAAGTAGCAGATAGATACATGGCAAGAGCTATCTGTAGAGGCAGCAATGTATTAGAAAGGATGACTTTCTATGTGAATTTGTTTTAAAGTAGCTGTCCATTGCAAATAGGCTAACAGATTTCACTTAGAAGTACAGTAATTAAGTACTGCTTAAAGAAAAATACTCAAAATCTTGTCTTGCAGGCTGGCACAGAAGGTGACACTTGTTGTTTAGTCTATCTTAGTAGCCTATTTTCAGTTTATATCATCTATTCGGCTTCCTGGCTGCAGAGGGGAGACTAATATAAAGAAATTAAGAACGAAGACAATCCTTTTAATACACCTCAGAAAGAATTATGCATTTGTATATTAGGGATAAACTGGAAGAGCATCTGTTCCTCACAGTGAACATTCCAAAGTTAGTTTACATATAAAAAGATATAGTAAGTATTTGAATAGGAACATGATCTGCTTTTCTAAGAACAACTACAGGGATAGCTGCTGAGCTCAATAATTTCAAAAATGATAACTGCTTTCTGGTGCTATTAAGTAGTCAAAAGAACCTGAAAATAGTAAGGATTGTAACAGCAGTTTCATAATTCAATTCTCTACACAATGGAACAGTTACAGTTTCAAGATTAATACAGTTTTGTATAATTCAGAATAGAGTACAAAGCTATGCTTTCTCAAAATCAGACTTCTTTTCTTCTTTGAAACTGTAATCTTGAAGTAGCTGCTAAGAACCAGTGTAACTTGCTGCCCTTTTTTTTTTTAACACTCAATTTAATATGCTACAAAAGAAAAATCCATATACCCTAGCATAATGAGCATCAGAAATTAGTATGTCTTTTTTTGTTCTTCCTTTTCTCATTGTTTTCTTTCCCCAACCCTTCCTTCTTTTTCTTTCCCTTCATTTTAGAAGAATGGCATCTCAAGCACACTGTGATTTGTACTTCTTTGTTCTTAGCAATATAGCATTATATGTCATTATATATATCATTATGTTCTACTTCTGCATGTTAATATTGAGTAGAATATCTCTTTTTCAAGCCTCCTGTTGTTGGTGTTTTGTTGTCTTTTTTTTTGGGGGGGGGGGAGGAGAGGGGTTGAATGAACACACATTCTTAAGAGCAGTAAATAAGTACTTGTACGTACGTAGTTTATCACTCCAATTTTTCCCAAAGTATCTAGACTACAAATATGAACAAAATTGTTGCTTTTTCAATATAAAAAAATAAATTACAAAGTTCATTGAGAACTGAGCTCAACCCTGCACAGAGATATGATAAATAATATATACATCACTGGAAAAATAAAAAATCCAATAAAAATATGCAATCATAATTGCTTTTGCAAAAACTCACCCCCTCAAGTCACCCCTCAGCTGAGTCACTCAAAGAAAGTCACCACTTGCGGGTCACATGCAACTTTTTCTATTTCTTTAATTCTCCTGAGAAGAGTGATACATCACAGAAAAATAGAAAAGCTTTCTTTTAAGCTTACAAATAGCTGAGATCTCTAACTACAGATCCAGATTTTTTTACAGTCTTTAATAATTTTAGCCTTTCAAAATCTTAGTAATGAAGTGTTTGTATTTTGAAAATGGAAAATTTAGGCAAAGATAGACCCAACAGTACAGAAAGTCCAATACAAATAGAACATATCTTACAAGGAAGACCATAAAATCTAATTAGCATCCAAGCAGTGATGATTTTTTTCCCAGAAAGCTTTATACCTGCCTCAAGTTCTGCTATTGCTCAGACCCAGGGGCTACCCCAGAAGCTACTTTAGTTAATCTGAGCATTTCAGTATCTGTTTCACACCTGAAGGACATCTGAAAGTTAGAAATGGACAAGCACCTGAGATCCCTAAGGAATCGTAACTGATAGGCATGTCTGATACACAGACAACACTGAGTTTACTGCAGAGGCAGCTTATCAACCATGTTCAAGAACAGATGTAACTAAATAACTATGGCCTACTGAGTTCCCACCCATCGGATAAGCATGACGAATTTGAAGTTTGTGAGCAACTAGCATGAAAAAGAGGCAAGTTTGTTTGCTTAAAACACAGTAGTAGTTTGTGCTGTGTACAGAATAAAAGTAGTGAGATTCATCTCCTTTGCCTTTGGCCACCTAAGAATGGTATATCTACATATATCTATCTGCCTTAGACTCCCTCTATATGCAGTGGAACTAGTTTTTTACATAGAAAGAAAAACTTGATTCACTACTTATCTGAAACATTTGAAAATGAGAACAGCACAGTATATCCTGCTTTAACATTACAGGAGTAAAAATACCAACAATTCAAGTAGAACTCTACAACCATTACATGGCCATTCTTAGGATCAGTACCATAAGGTGGCTTAAAGCATTTTATTTTCCCACCTAATCTTTTCTCCCTCATAAGACAAAACCTACTCTGTAAATAATGTCATACTATTCTTAAATGTGCTCCACTCTTAGGCCTTGTCAGTAGCATCTAGAAGATTCCTGTATTCACAGATTAAGATAAGAAATGGTTATACTGAAAAAAAAAAAAAAAACACAAACCAAAACAGGACTAGAAGGGGTAAGACTTGAAGAATAATTAGAAGAAGCGAATCTTCAACACCTCCCCACACTCCTCCCTGATGCTGGGCATGTGTTGGTAAGATGAATTTGTAGCATTCATATAACACACAAACATATTTGCAGCAAATAACAGTTAATAATTCAGTAAGATATGCCTGATAAGTTAGTAAAGGTTAAGAACACATTTTCTGTAGTATAACTAAACACCAATGATACTAAAACTAGCTGCTATTAAATTAGGAAATTATTTCTTTAAAAGGAATAAGTACTTCACTGAAAGCATTAGTTTTCATTATTTAAATGGTTTGTTGTCTTGTTTGAAGTGCCAAAGAAAGCCCTCTTTCAGTGCTAACTCCATGAAGTCTTAAGACAAAGGATAAGAAATCAAATCAAGGAAAGAGCAGATAATTATTTTTGCATTCCCCTGTCACTTTGTGAACTCTGATAAGCACGTGAACGCATTCTAAAAGCAGTTTCAAGTTCATGAGGTGTGAGTTCATTGACAGGAAATCATTAAGTTCAAAAAATAATGCACGTGATTTTTTTGGTGTCTATCACCCATCCTGTCACTTCATAGTCTTGTAGCTCTGTACAGTGTGTGAGTTTGAGCACTGACAACACAGAACCAGCTCATGGAATACTCATTCCAAGAGACACAGAGCAGACATTTCCAGCAACTACGAGAAGTGCATACAATAACAGTTCACTTGGCCCTCGCTACTATACTTAACATACAGAAAGCAGCAGCCTTCTCTTTCACACATAAAAAATCCAGAATGAACAAATCCTCTTTGGTGATAAATATAATCAACTCCAAACAGCCTGTACATATGTACATGTGATCCTATCAAAAGAGAAGTTGCATCTAACCTATTCTCAGTTGCAGTGCAGAGTATATTTTCAATGGACAGCCATTTTAATGGCCCTGTGTCCACGTTTCCAGTTTGTAGCACCATTACTTCTATTATAAAATACTCTGACCTGGTTCCCTGAGGCTTAGCAGTCACAAGAGGTTAATCTGGTTTTCTGAGTTTTGATTTACCTCTAAATTCCAGTATATTTACTTTTATGCAAGTTTCCTAGGGGCTGTGCACTGGAGTGGATGCATGCCTGACCTCTCATCTTCTTTACTTCAAGCATGAACTCAGATCCAGACAAAAGCCAAGCCTTTAGAAAGCTCAGTTACTACAGGAAAAACCATGGTAAAATTACAAAGTCATTAAGACTAAACTAAATCTGTGGGAAACAAAAATCCTGTATGATTTGGAAACAATTTGGCAACCGTGAGCCTCTGGGATTCTGAGACCGAGCCTATAGCCTTCTTCCAAATATTTGCTGAAATGAAAAAAAATCAAAAACCTCCCATTTGTTTGAGGAGAACGGGAGACAGGGGATATCTCACTTCCTATTAGCATTACTATAATCTCAATAAGAAATGAAATAGCTCCTCTACCTTGAGAAAAGGCCTCTGGGTAAAAAAGCCTCCAGCTATTTCACTCACAGTTCATGAAAAAATAATACTATATGCTATTATACATACACATAATCTCAGCACTTCTCTTGTAACAAATACACAATAGCTTTCTTTGTGCAAAGACAATGAAAGAATAAATGGTCTTATTAACAGTTTGAGTCTAAACTTCAAATACACAGTAAGCACATGTATACATTTTGAAGAGGTATATAACCTTAGGTACCACCGGGATCAAATTTCAAGTCCCAGGTACCCACTTAAATGACCATATGGATATCAATGGCTGGAGACATGTTTACATAAACTATAATCCAGATGGATTATCTGCAGGTGTGATTTAGCTAATGATAAAGTGGACCAGCTAGCACTTCATTAGGTGATCCCTTCAGCTGTATCCAGAAATCATTTTTTAGTTTTTGTCTAAGATAAATGACAAAGAAAAAAATATAACTAGTATATCTTCTGTAAATTGCAAGCACTTTCACGATATCAAATAGAATAACAAAAGTTGATTTTAAGTGACTGTCAGTCAAGAAGATGTGGATTTCTTTCCTTATGTGGTGATTGTCCACTCATCTTCCTATAACCTCCACTTCTAAACCTTTCTCATTAATATTTTGACTCTTTTTGTATCTCTTTAGTTCAATACAAAATGCATTTTTATGCCCCGTATACTTAGGCATTTTAATAGCATTCTGTAAAGACAAAAAATGTATTAGTAGCTCAGACAAATGAATGCATTATGCATTGTATTTGTTTCTCCTCCAAGTCTTCTAAAACAATTTTTAGACAATCCTCTATCCTCAGTAGAAGTAAAGTAAGCTAGTCCAATTAGTGTCACTGGGTATCAGTACAATATTAATTTCCATTACCCACTCTTGCATGAGATGATATGGTGATGATACAAAATAGCATTACAGACAAATGTGTTGTATAGCTGAAAACTCTGTTAAATATAATACTACAGCCTGTGAGGAAAAGCTTATTGAATACTGCTATGGTAATTGTTTGACTCAAAGGCAAGATAATTTTAATTTTAAAAATATATATATGATGATGAATTTATTTGCTATATCTTCCTCTCCCACAGTTCCCTTGTGTGGGCTTTGCTTAAAGAAAGATAAGTATCTACTCCAAAATGAGACTCAGTAATATTAGAGAGAGACAAAGCAAATTCATTCTAATAAATGTGAAAATGAACATACTCCATTGCCCTTAGGAAAAGGTATTGTAATTGCCGTGTACACAGAGCTTCATCACATAGTTAATACTAAAACCCTTTTCTGTAAAATAAAAAAACATTGTTTAATAATATTTTAAGATAAATCCAAACATTTGAAAGCTATATTTTCAAAGAGTTTCAAAGAGTTTTATTTAAAATAAATTTCGTATGTAAGCAGTGGGCTGACCTGAGTACTAATTAAAGATGCAAGCAATCAGTGCTACGAAAAGAAATTCAAAATGCATTAATGCAAGCCTTTGTAAATAATCATTTGTAAGAAAAAAATATTTAGAAAATAACTGTTAAGGTATTCTGTTCCCTTCTTACCTGTTAACGAGTTCTTGTATATTTCTACATCTGACTTAAAAATGAAGAACTTTTGCTAATGCATTTGGATTTATTCCTCTGAGCATTCAGTGGCCGAGTGTTCTAATTTCCCTAGCTGTTGAAGTAATTTCCTCCTTGGTCAACAACAGCCTGTTTATTAATTTTTTAGGAACAGACAAAGTATTCTGCCTCTGATTACTGGCTATTATGAATAACTTTAGCTGAAGGTCCTATTGTTTTGCAATGCAGTAAGTTTCCAGCAAAACTAAGTGTATTAATAGGGGCTAAATATGCTAATGAGTCTTTTTATCCAGGCACTTTATGTAAGTGTTTTCAAAGTAGCATGTATCTTGCTTCAAATTTTCATTACAAATAGTAGCAGTGAAATGGATAATAACATACATTTCTTCCTTTATAGTAATTCTTCCGTCCCTTACACAATGAGTTCTTTATTTTTACAAAAGCCATTTAGCCCTAAGTATTTTAACAAGTTATGGCCAAATTATAAATATACGGTGTTCATTTTCCTCAAAATGTACTCTACACTAGGTTAAGAGGTACTGTAAATGAACCTTCATACCATGACATCGCTATTGAAGTAGTGCTTTATTCTGCTAAAGATATTGAAAGAATACTGCATGGGTCATCCGATTTATTAATCCTATGATCTGTATTTCAGGATCATACAGTCCTGAAAAAGAATGTTATTTTTTTCCCTCTGATTAGCAACAGATGTAGATGAACTATATCTTAGGTATATATAGACCAATAATTGTTCAACACACAGAAAACAAATCATTTGCATCGTCCATTAGAGAGAAGCAACTACCACACAAAAAATGCAAATATATATATGCATATATTTTGGATATTTTTGTGTCCCTTTCAGCTTGACTGGACCAGAGCATTTACTCACTGCATGCCATTCTCCTGCCCTGGTTATCTGCTGACAACACCATTGGAAGAACATGTAGGAGGATTACTTTAAAAAAAAAATTCTCTGCTTAACCTTCACAGCATTTGCTTATAGTATTGTCAGTAAACACAGGTCTTAAATAATGTGCTGCTGGAACGATAGTTAAGTGCAGTGTTAAGCACTTTTCCTCAACCTCTGTGTAAATGCAGGTAGGAGTGAGTAGATAAAGAATTGTTTCTCAAGCACAAAAATAAAAAATATTGAGCAGAAATTACAGATAATTAGCTGACAACCAGAAGTCTCTTACTATGATACAGATTTCTTCAAGTTCACTGGAAGTCTAATTTATTTGATGCTCATAAAGATAAACAATTATCATCTATCAAGCCTTCTGTAGATTTGACTTATTTCTTTGTATGATAGTACAGAGCAGAACTCTCCAGAGTTCTTGAGTAAAACCAGGTATCCAAGATATTCTGCAAATTTATGAGGAGATGTGCCTCTAACTAATATTACCTATGTACACAAAACAGAAGAGAAATGGAAAGATAGATGGAAACAGAAGTTGAACTAATTGGTCAAAATTTTATAATTGGTCAGTGGCAGATTTATGAAAAGAATCCAGAGTTTTTTAGCCCTAGATCAGAGGGTTCAAACAGTTCTTTTTACTGGCTAAAATTGTAAGCAAGGACAAAAAGGCTCTGTAGCCCCTTTTTTTTTTTCTTCAAAGTGAGAATGGGAGTTTTTGCTTCAGTAAAAACTGCAGTATCAAGAGCAAACAATAACTGTTAAGTAAAACAAAAGCTGCACTATAGTGCTCACAAAGTCATTTATCCTGTTGATAAAGGAGTTATAAACCAAATTTAAATAGCCAAGCTTCTGTAGAGAAATTGGTCATTCTGAAATTCCTGATTATTCTATAGATTGGTGAAACAATTGATTTACTGAAATGAAACACAGATTTGAGTCAGATAATCAAATGCCTTTGCAACAGCTCCTTACACATGGATTCACTCAAACATGGAGACCGACAATCTTCGACTTACAGATTATTGACAAATTTTGATTTGCATTGGCTAACATAGTAGAAGAATTCTGTTTAGCTGCACAGCTGTGGGAGCATGAAAATACTTTTACAGCAGTTATTTACCCTTGGTGAAATTCAATGAAGGATTCAGAAACCTGCATGCTTATAACAAAATTAATTTGTGCTCCACTGCCAGAGAAACACAAAGGTGAAAATACACTTTTATCCCATTAACCTATTTTAAAATACAATTTTGTTGTCTCAACAGAGTACTCAGCATTAATTTTTCAGAGGTTTCCATTTTCTCTTAATTTAGTACAATTGTTAATGTAAATATTTCCTATTTTCCTACTGATTTGTGATACTGGCTTCTTATGACTAATAGGCCATGTTATTTTATGGCACAGAAGAAGATGGAAGAATTCCAGAATATCCACCATTCTTGATGGATGTACATTTTTTAAGAAATATTGAGACTAAGCAGTCTTTTTTACTCTAGTACTGGCATTGAGCAAACAGTTCAGAATGAGCACTTCAGCTCTGACATCTTCCTAACGTTCCAATGAAACCTTACAAAAAAATTGACATTGCAGGCATGAAATCTTGCATAAAATTCTTGCAACATCACTACTACCTCTCTTCAGATAGATTACCACAAATAACCTAAAGGTTTTGAATGAGTCATCATTCAAATATTCTCCATGGCATTACTAAACAGTGACAAGATAATTAAACAAGCTGTAATACCAAGGAGAAGGAGCATCATTACTTGTTATCCTGTTTTCATGCCTTTGAAGGAAAGATGTAAACATAAAAATATGCATATCAAATTTAGACTGACAGATTTCTTTGTTTGTAATTTGCAATAAAAAAAATACACTCAACTTCTGTGGCTTGGCTACCATTTCTCTTCTTCCTTCTATCCTTCTGCTGAACAGAAGTTAAAGGACAAGTGAGTAAGTTTCATATACTTATCCTATTTTAGTAGAAATGCAAGTTGAACACTATAAAACTGCATCAAGAGAAAAATATGGTAAAACTGATTCCCTCTGGAACATTATCTGAAGACTGTTCTACTGAATGACCTGTGACAGAAATGTGACTCTTTTGTACAGCACCTGAACACAGCCAACGTGACCCCTCTCCCCATCATAGCATTGACATGGTTTCCTAGGATGGAACTAGGATGGTATTCTTAATATTCAGCTTAATGAAGAACATACCTAGCATATAATCTCTTATGTAAATCATTCTAAGTGCAGTATATTAATTATCAGAAGACCACAAGACTACCAACAATACCCAAATAGTATATGTTTCAGATGATGACTTATAACTTCTAATGCCATAACTTTGATATCTTATTTAGACTTTTTAAATAATTGAATGTAAATAGCACAAAACCATCCTGATCTTCTGCCCATTCTTTTCTAGACAATAATCTCAGAAATACTGCCAGCAGAAATTTAGGGTCCTGCTGTATTCTTGGTAGAAGTGAATCAGTCCCTTTTAAGTGGTTGCCTACATGGATACATTGACCTAGAGCAATGTATTCCATCCAGCTGAATAACACAATAATGCATGTGCTCAAAGGGTTCTGCTCTAGGGAAGGCTGTGTGTCACTCCACTAAGTACAGCTGTTAGCAAGTACATAAATGCAGAGAGAAATGGATGGAAAGGCAAATAAAATAATTAATGGTATTCTGTATGATTTTAAGAGAAAACACATGGCTTTTTGGTGATACCTCTATAACTATTCAAGCTGATTGATTCTGACATGATCAAAAACTCTCTATTTTTTCAAATGGCAAGAAAAATCTCGAGTGTCTTTGTTCAGCCATTCTTGTAGTTTTGACGGCTACTCCCCTTAATATGAAAGTATAATATTATCTCAATGAAGCTAAAAAAAAGATTGCTATTTACAGTAATAAAATTAGTATATGGATGCACAGAGGTGTATTAAAACATTTAATTTGCTGTGTCACTATCCAGCTCTTTTGAGTACAGGTTCATATCTCTCCTTTTCATCATAATATTATTATCAAGCACAAAATTCTTTCAGATATTCAGGTATTTAATACTGCAGCAACTAGTAAATATTATCCTATTATTTATTAATTAAATTTATTATTTATTAATTAAAATATTATTTATTTTAATTTATATTCAGTATTGCACAGGGCCAAACTGTGATACCTGCAGATATTAAACATTCACACAAACAGAGGAAAAAATAAAAATTAAGGAGAAAAGAGGAGATAAGCATGTATCTTCTGAAAATCTCTTGGCTGGATGTGTGTTATATATAGTTTTTGCAGAAGCCAATAAATCTAAGAATAATTACCATTAAATAAGATATTCATGCATTTTAAATCTAAATCACACCTTTTTAATTTATTTTTATGCATACTATGCATAGCATTCTAAATTTCATAAGACTTTGTAAATTATGTATTGTAGATATTAGCCAAAATACATATTTTTTTAAATATTTGTATTGAAGATCACATATAAAAAAATACGAAAGCTATCGCAAACTATAATTAAAAAAGACGTCTAAGTTGTCTATGAGCTTACATAATGGAACTGAAGATAAAAGAGAAAAATGTGAATAGCATTGTAATTAGAAAAATTAATGGCAGGAGCCAGTTACAGAGCTGCATTTTTCCTCATTGCTAGGAACACCTTTAAGATCTGCCTGTAGTAATGCTAACCCAAATCACTAACCCGTAGTTTTCTAACACATACATTGATTGGCAAAAGGATCCTTCTAAAGCAGTGACTATAAGAGAGGATGGTAGGCAGAGTAAGAAAAGTTCAGGAAAGGGGGAATTTCTACACTGGTAGTTAAGCTGAGATTCAGAATGAGGAATTCTCAGGGTACATTTGTTATCTGAAATGCTGCTAAATTAAAAATGAAAGCTATCATCATCTGCTTCTTTGACTCCATTTTTCTCTCTCCACTTCAATCACAAAATACCTCTCCTGGAAGCTCCTATTACTCTCATGTTTGCATTTTCGTTCCATTTAAAACTTGTTTGATTGCCAGTGTTAACAACCTCAATATTCTGTTTGCTTGACTAGTAGCCCTCAAGGCATGCAGGAATGACCTGTAAATGCACTGTTCTCACACTAGGACCTGCTTTACTAATCAGCTTCAATGCAAAATAGCACAGTAGCTAGAGAGGTACAGCCATCACTTTCACTCAGTTACATTAACAGATGAATGATAGTTCTGTAACAGCCATATAATAATAAGTAATTAATGAAGGACTCTATAATTTTCCATGAGTTGTAGTGTAAATACACATTACACTTTACTTAGTTGAACACTTCTTGTGAAAATATGTGATGGTCAAACTAAGTGTGTACTTAGTACAGATCTTCAGCTGGTATAAAAGAAAGTAGTTCCATCAGCTATAATGAATAATAAGCTAGATTCAAAATAAGTCATAGATAAGAGCTGTTAATCTCCTAAACTGATGTTATAACAGGATTATGGAAATCTATTCTGTTGTCAAATCCACACCTCCATTTTGGACTCTGTAACTGCCTGTATGTCTAGCTCATGTGCAGATGCAGGAGTCTGTGCCTGGGAATAACTCCTATTGATTCAGGCCTTCCTTCCACCTTGAGATCATAGAAATCCATGCTATCAGAGCTTGTCCAAGAATGCCAACAACATGCAACAAGAATTTTGTAATGTGCCCCAGTGCCATGGCTGAATTTAAACCTACCAGAAGACTAAATTGCACATGTAACTGTACGGATTTCCAGTGGGTATTCTTCAAGAAATACAGAAGTTTAGCCTTTATGCACATTAACTTACCAGCACAGAAAAACAGCATGTTCAAATCCAAAAGTAGATTGAAGATCATATTGTATTCATGGACTCCTGTATGACTTCTCTTTCAGTAGATTCAACAATATCCATAAAATTTAGCACACACAACAGTTAAAGCTATTTCCACAAAGAATGTCAATTCAAAACTTTCTGTGAATTGCAGAGGACAGACATAGAAGAAAGGAAGAGACCTGCTATAGGCTCTACTGTTGTGTGGCTAGGCCTAAAGGAACTATGAAATGTCCAAAAGGAAGAGAAGAATCAGGCCATGGTCCTGTAGGAGATACGAAATTGTGGTGTCAAATAGCTATCAGACTGGATGAATGGCTTGACAGAGTCTGCTGGGCTATCCAAGATGTTTGCTGTAGTATTTCTGTCACAGCTTACAGGAGTATCTATACATTCCATACATACAAGACAAAATAAAACAAAACAAAATATTGACTTCAAAAACCCAGTCTTAGCAGCTGTGACGAATCACATGTTTTTCAGTTTTGCTATTTTGTAGTTTTGCCTTTCTATCTGGGAAGTGATCCATTTTCAGGTGGAAAAGAGAAAAATACTTTAAGCCAAATAGTCAATCTTCCTGGATAATTATTCATCCTTTTATATATGGAATAAGAACCTGCCTCATCTCTTTTCCAGTTCAACACATATTTAAATAGTTCACAGAACTTCAGCAGGGAAAGATGCTCTAAGAAGAAAGAGATTGAGATAGTCCCTGTCACCACTATTAGCTATGCATTTTCACCAGTGATGACCACACATAATAATCTCCACCAGTAGAGGTGACCCACTGTTTCACAGCTGCTACGATAGCATCATACTAGGAAAACATTGCTCATGCAGTTCATCTTTCACTGGCCTGAACAAATGGAAGTCAGGAGGTGCCAAATCCAGACTGTATAGTGGAAGTGGTAGATCAGTCCAGCCAAGACTGGCAATGTGCACTATGGTCTTCAGACTGGTGCGGGACCTGGTGTTACTGTGTTGCAAATGAAAGGTTGTCTTCTTCTCTGGCCTGACTCCGGAAGTTCAAGCTTTCAGCTTAGTCAGCATCATGACGTAGCAGTTAGAGTTAATGGTTTTTCCATGTTCCAGGAAATCTAGAAGAATCACTCCTTTCCTAACCCAGAAGACAGTGAACGTAAGTTTACCCACTCAGGGCTGTGTCTTGAACTTTTCCTTTGATGAGGAATTCACATATTGCCACTCCATACACTGCCATTTTGACTCCAGCTGGTAGGGGGACACCATGTCTTTTCACCACTAATGATGCAATCCAGGAAACTATCACCTTCAGCCTCACATTGGTTCAATAGGTCCTGACAAACTTGCATACTGTGCTCCTTCTGTTCCTGTGTGAACATTAATGGAACTCACCTGGTGCAAACTTTGTGATAGTCCAATGTTGCCATCATTGTTTTCAATGTTGATATTCAGCTCCATTCACAGTTCCCTGGTCATAATTTGCCAATTCACACAGATGAGCTGATCAAGATGCTCTTCATTTTGCGCTCTGACAGCTATGAATGGCTGTCCAGAACATGGCTTTTCTTTCACATCACTGTCACCACTGCTGAAATACCCTATCCACCACCTCACTGTGCTCACATCCACTGTTTGGTCTCCATAAATATTCAGCAAGCATAGATGGGTGCAATTTTTTCCATATGAAGGAATTCAGTGACACCTTTGCTTCGTCTGCACTTCTATGTCAGACACCATTCGGTCAGGCTGCCCCTCTGCTGCCATCTGTTACACAGCAACAAAATGTAACAGAATATTGTTGGGAAGGTTCAGCCTCTACTGCCACACTGCCAACATCTGCCTCTGAAGTTGTAGTAAAATAAGAAACATTACTTTCAGGGCAGCCTTTGTACTTAGGCACTCTTATAGGGAACATGCATTCAAGTTTCATCAAGCACTGAAAGGATCTAAAGAGAAATTTTTTATATGGTGAATGTTTTTTTCTTTTTAATCAGTGATCTGCTTTTTTTTTTTTTTTTAAAAAAAAAAAAAAGTGCAAAACCTTTTCATTCTGTACTTCTTATGAAGAGACTGGCTTTAATCCCTGCTCTCAGGGCATATTCACCTATGGATCCGGTAAGAAGAACAATATGCTTGAAAAAGTGAGGCTCAAAGGACATTCCTCTTTGGGATGAATGCAGCCCCAAGCTAAATATGAGCCTACACATGAACTCAGTAGAGTTTGTTGCTCATTTTCCTCTTTCTCCAAGTAAGTATGTGCATTTAAAGTATACATTAGACAATGACAAGTATACAATAAGCTGCTAAATAAATTAATTAATTAATCACAGTTCTTAGTGTTGGCTCTTCTGAATTAGATTCTTTAAATACACATCTCCTAGGGCATGTGTAATGCTAGAATTATAGAGTATCTAGATACTTGGGGAATAAGGATTCTCTGAGTAAGCAACTACCTCTTTATAGAGCTAGCCTTGTAACTCCTAAGAATATTGTCCATGGTATATTTCCATATTTCATTGTGGTGCTGAAATGTGTATGTATATCCGTATATTTAATATACATACTAAAATGGCAAGTTACTAAGCATTAGAAAAAAAAGAAAGAAAAAGAAAAAAAATGACTAACTGTGAGTGCATAACATAATGAAAGCCCTCACCTTTCTCTCTCCAATCAACTGGAAATGTTAGCAAACCTGAGAAATGGAAAAGGTGGTTGAAAAAGAAAGGATTTTTGTTCACCTTCCATTGGTAACAATTATTCATTTTGAGCAGAACCAAAAAATAAAGAAAATTAAATACAAAAATCACATTACCTTTCTCTTCAAGCCTTCCTACTCCTACATGTAAATTAAAAACTAGGTGTCACACAGCAACAAAACATAACAGAATGACGGCAGGAAGGTTCAACACCTTCTGCCATACCACCACCATTTGCCCCTAACACTGTGGGCCAACATGATAAAATAGGAAAGGTTACTTTCAGAGGAGCCCTCATACAAATTGTACTTTTGTTATGTGATAGCTTATTGACAGAAGCAATATATAAAGTATAAATCAGATGGCTGTGCCACCGAAAAGTTGTAATGGAGTTGTTGTGGGAAACACTCTGTTCAGTAGCAATGGCAGAATGTGTCCCTGAGACTATTAAGGGAGAACTGTACAGAAGATTTCTGGGTAATTTTTTAAAAAATGTTTGCAAAATACAGTAATTTTAAAATAAAATCTAACTATACACAGAGACATGATTAACAGGAAGACTGATTATGAGGTTAATACAGTCCAGGTTTCATTTTGTTCATACCTAAATTCCGTGAAATTGGAAGTGTTCCAGCTCTACCTCATTAATGAGAAAGGAATAATCACCTTGATATCTATTTTTTTTTCAATCTGATAAAACGTACAACTTTATTGACACCCTGACTAAGTGTTGATTGTGCTCCAGGCTCTCTCTTTCATGTTTCTCTTCCCTTTGGAGGGATTCATTTTTCTTTTAGGCCTTATTGTAAAAAAAAAAAACAACATTCTATTCATTGCTCTTGGGCAGAATGATTCCTTGAAGTTAGAACCAACAATAAAGACAAATCAGTAGTAGAAATAACACATGATATTTTAATTAGTTTTTTTTTCCTCAGTCCGGGTATTAGCTGAAAACATACTTTTATCAACAGCTGTTCTGAATACTTCATTATTAAACTTTTTAAACAGAAAACATTCAACTTTTTCCTTTCTTTCTAAGAGGTGGATAAGCCCTGGCTACTTATCTTAAAGTTCAAGTTAGCTCATGGAACTCCACAAGCTTTGTTATAAATAAAACCAGATGAAATATTTATTTATTTATTTTAATTTAAAATCTCAGCACTGATTCCTAAACCGCAGTCTGGTCATAACTTCCAACACTCATTAGTGATCAATTCACTTTCAGAAGATTTTCTCTGAACATTTACAAAACCCTAAATAATGCTAAACTAATTGTAACGTCAAGATTGTACTGGATCTTGCTGTGATGGAGTTAACATTCTGCACAGCAGCCCATATAGTGTTATGCTCTTTATTAGTGGGTAGAACAGTGGTGATATCACACCAATGTTTTGCCTATTGCTGAGTAGTGCTGGCAGAGCAATAAGGCTCTCTCCAAACCTCTCCAAAGGCAGTATGCTAGGGGGTGGACAAGAGGTGGGAGGGGACGTTACCAAAGCAGCTGATCCATACCAACCAAAGGATAACCCACATGATGTCACAGTCAGCAGTATAAGCAGGAAAGGAGGCATTTGTTATGAAAACATCTGTCCTCTTGAACAACCATTATGAATATTGAGGTCCTGCTTCCTAAGACATGGCTGAGCATCTCTTGCTAGTGGGAATGATAGTTTTTTCTCTCTTTGTTCCTATTCAGCCTTAGTTTGTTTTTATTATTATTAATTTTCTACCTGATTAAATTATACTTAACTCACGAGCCTTTTTATTTTAATCATATTTTCTTCCTTTTCCCATCTGTCCCTTTGGGAAGGGGTAGTGCGAGAGCGGTTGTGGTGGAGTTTAGCTGACAATCAGGGTGAAAAGAGCAATGTCCTTTTGGGCTCAACCCAACGTGGAGCTCAAAAGCTTTCAATAAGAACAGATTAGACCAGAACACTTTAGAGGAAACTTTTTTGTGTAATAAATTCTTGTCACAATATTGTCTGGTTTGCTCCTAATATTCTATGTGATCCTGTTTTATGTAATCCATGCCACGTTCTCTCTTCTGCTTTATATCAAATCTGAAAGCTTGTTAACGTCTGTGATTGTTTTTTTTTTCACTTTTCTGTGCTGTAAAGTATTGGCCTTGAGCCTAATCTGGTATTCAGACCCTGCATTGCTATCGTCTCTGTATTTTGCGAACTATCTCTTGGAGAATATTAACAACTACACTCTCTTTTTTCTTCCCTGGAAGTCAATTGATGGAGGATTTAAGGAGCCATACCTCTTCTCCCTTTCCCTATGGGCTAATTACAAGCTTTTGAGTATTTTGAACATCCTTGGGTAACTCACATTCTCCTATTACTAGGTCTTTATAATGTGTTTCTGATTTTTCCTAAGATCAAACAATCAGTTAAAAATGGTACACAGGAGTCTGCCTTGTGGCAGTGTGATAGTGGATGGCAAGGTATGTGAGAGGATATGGGCAGGTAGTCTCTGACTGTTTAGAACTTCACCTGTGCTGGGGCCTGGAAAGCACCTATCATAGTTAGCACTATTCAGCACCCCCAAGGGGAGGAGAAGGTCTCTGAACATGACAACCAGGTAACAGACACTATTCAAAAACCACCAGATCCCTATCCCTGAATGAGCTGAGAGATATGTGAAGGGATTTAGGCCATCACCCATGTGAGCGCATTCTCACCTGGCTGCTCTGATACCAGGATACTGAAGCTGGTAGGCAGGAACTAGAGGAATTAGAGGGAGCCATGCAGCTGGGATCCCTCTCAAGAGAATGGATTATAGAGACATAAATTGAGTAAGAGGCACAGGTCTTCAGCCTCTGGAGGTGACTCCTGTCAGGTGTGAAAGAAAAGTATCCCATCAATTGCATATTGACCAGGCAAGTGGATCACCACTCCTGGATGAGATCATGAACTGGCTAGAAAATAGATTTTGGAGTATAACTCGAGGAGGTAACTTGTGTCAAACACCACATAATGAACTATCAGAAGATGAAAAGCATCATGTTTTATTCACTGATGTATCCTGATGGGTTGTAGGAAACTTTTGAAAGTGGAAATCTGCTGTGTGTAAACCACTGAAAAGGCAAATAGAGTCAGTTTGCAGAGGTGAAAGCCATGCAGCTGGCCCTAAAAACTGCTTAAAGAGAAGAGTGGTCAGTACTCTATACTGACTCATGGATGGTGGCAAATGCCCATGGGGATAGCTACAGCAATGGAAGCAGAACAATTGGCAGAGCAGAGGCAAACCCATCTGGGCTGCTGCACTTTAACAAGACATGGCTACCCAACAGGAAAAAGCTGATGTAAATGTATGGTATGTGGATGCTCACATGTCTAAGAATCATACCACTGAAGATCATCAAAATACTAAACAGATGAACTGGTCTTAAAAAATGTAAGTGGCTTAGGTCAAAATGGACTGGAAAAGTAAGGGTAAGCTGTTGAATGAGCCCATGAAACATCTGGACATTTGGGAGAGATCTGGGTGGTTGTGAATACTGAGGCCATCATACAGGTCATCAATGAGTGTGAAATATGTGCTGGGATCAGGCAAACCATGTAAGTAAAATCTCCATGGCACTGGGGCAGTGGCTAGGATTTTGATGTGATTAGTTCTGGCAAATTGACCATACCGGACCATTTCACTGAATAACAGAATCACAGAATTGAAACATACCAGGGCAAGTCCTATGTACTCACCATGGTAGAAGCAATGTGTGGTGGCTCGAAACATATCCAGTGAATCATGTTGCTACTCAAAACAGAATCCTGGGCCTGGTAAAGTAAGTTCTATGGCATCGTAGTACTTCAGAGAGAGTCTAGTCAGACAGTGGGATTCAATTCCAAAATAAACTTGTAAACTCCTGGGCCATAAGCTACAACATTGACTTGGTGTATCATGTCCTCTACTATCCACAAGCCTCTGGAAAGGTTGAAAGGTGTAACAGAATGTTAAAGATTATGCTACAGGCATTGAATGCTGGGGCATAGAAACACTGGGATGTGACTCTCTTGACTAGTTAATGCATACCATGTGATGTCACACTCAGTAATAAAAGTGGGAAAAGGGGAAGGAGACAAGAGGGCTTTCATCATGAAAACATCTGTCTTCTCGAACAACTTGTAAAAGTATGAAGACCTTGCTTCCCAAGATGTGGCTGAACATCACTTGCTAGTGGGAAGTAGCTTTTCTCTTTCTTTTTGTTTCCACATGGCCTTTCCTTGCTTGTTTTGTTTTTGTAGTTGTTTTTTTTTGTTTGTTTGTTTTGTCTTGTGTATTTTTCTATTTCTTTTCCCTTAAATTACCTGTATCTCACATTTGACTTTTTTTTGCCCAGGGTATTTTCTCCCCACCTTCTTCCTTTGAGGAGGGGTAGTGAGAGGGTAGATGTGGTGGGAGTTTAGCTGTTCTTCAGAGTGAAACCACCACAAATGCACACATCCAGACTAAACAGTTCTAGTGTGGAAGTTGGCATTTATATTTGCTCAGTAATATCCCACTATTCATTGAACTGAAGTTAATTCTTTGATGCTTCCCTTTTCTCTCATCTCTTAGTTAACTTCCTCGTGGCTAGGTCTGTCCTTCTTATAAAATATCCAGAAGAACTGTGACATTTCTTGGCAGTCTAAGCAGTAGTGTCAAGCACTGAATGAGCAAGTATTCAGTGCTTAGCCATGCATAGCCATGGCCTCATGCACAGTCGTGGCCTCAGGATTGTTGCACACAGGCTTGTTAATGTGAAGAAACTTACTCTGCTATTTCCCTTTTCAAACTAAATCTCCAGATCTGCCTGTCGATGGTCACTCTGCTTAGGGTTGAAGGCTCAGCAGTTTAGCCAAGTTAACTTCAGGTAATAGCTGAGAACACAGCAGGTTCCTACAGACTTCAACAAAGAGACAGATACTTCTTCCAGAGGATAAACAATTCATTCTATGAAAATGTCTATTTCTTCATGGACAAAAAGTAGGTAATTTTAGCCCTAATTTCAGTGCTCTCAATTTCAGCAGCTGCCATAAGTCAGATGGATAAATGCTGGCATAACTTTGCACTAGGCATCTGTTGGAGCTGCTGTTAGAGATGCAGAAGAGTAAGACAAGAGGCAAAACAAAGATGTTGTTCAGACTAAGGAAGACTTAAACTAAAGAGCAAGAAGAGGCATAAAATTAAATCACTTGGGAAAGTATTTTACAGAAGTACTGTGAATATTTAAAATGTAACAACATTTAGTGAATAAACACATTTTTAACTGAATGGCATTTTTTATTCTGCTTGCAAGTTCTTGTTTCTGTTTTACTATACAAAAAAAAAAAAAAAAAAAAAAACAACCACAAAAAACTGTCTTTTTAAAGCAGCAAGGAAACAGTGCCCATTCCTATGTTACAGTTGGAGTAAGTCACAAAGAGACACTCAGAAAATACCAGCTGATGACATAAGTTCTGAGACTCAACAGTACTCTTGATGTTAACTGAGCCAACTATAATAGGTCAAATTCAACGTCCTTTGCAAAAAAAAAGTGGAGATAATTTAGTTCTTTAAATAAGAAGTGCTCATGAAAATATTTAGGAACTGATTTTATTCTTCCTGTTTTTAATTTAAGAAGCTCTGCTCTGCTGTAATACGATAAGAAAGTAACTCTTACACCCTCTATATTTATTCAGATTCATTGCTAAGGGTCAAATTCTGCCTTCTGATGCACATTTAAAGGAAGATTTAGTGTGCAGAGACTTGCAAGAGCATAGTCTCTGACTCATTACCCTAACCTAGTTCCCAAGGGAATTGCTGCCTTCTGATAGATTTACGGAAAGATTTCTGTCTCCAGATGGTACACAAAGGCACTGTTAACCCTAAATCAGTAACAATATCAAAGCAAAAGAAACTATGAAACACTTCAGTGTCTTTCAGTACATTTAAAGAGCAAGTTGGAAAATGGTGTATTTCTCAGCTTACCCACTACTGAGAAAAAAATGTTTATAATCAAAGATGGCAAGAATATTGTTAGATTCTACCTGACAGGAGCTCTTCAACACTGCTGTATGCACCTGGTCTCCCAGTCATTCCTCTCAGGAGACATGCAGGAGAACACCATATATTCTTTCACCCTAGAAACCCTAAGTTGACTTATGATGGGACCTAGCAAGTAAGAGCAAAGAGCTCAAATTTCATCCCAGATTTAAGTCACAACAGGACTGGAGCAAGCAGCCTAGCTCGTGAAATGGGATTCATTCTTGCATTCCATCTCTACAAAAAGAGACAGTTCTTTCCCTTGTGAAAGAGATGAAATAATCGAGATTGAGAGAGTAGTTTCTGTTAAATCCTGAAATTTCCTTGGGTAAACTTCATAGGCTTTCTTGCCATTTACACCAAATAAAAATATGGACTCAAATGGACAAGTGATATCTGCTGAAAAAGGAATAACACAGTCTCATGGAGATTTGGTTAGTAAATTCATCAATATGTCTGAGATTTTCAAGCGGAAGGGTAGAGGGTGAGAAAAGCAGGTATTTCAGACCAGAAGAACTCCAGATTAATTTTCCATTTTTTTGGTAATAGAAAATATATAGCTGTAGTGGAAAAGAAAGTGAGACACTATTAAACTGTGCACTTTCTTGCCATCACATATATGCTTATATAGGAAAAATCTTTAATATGTTAAAGTTAACAGGACTGAATTTCTTCCTGACTCACTGAATTTCTGATAAACACACTGTCAAAATACTCCACAGAGCTTTCTCTATTTGATTTCTTTGGTAGCTTTGAAAGCACTCTGTTTTTCAAGATTTGTTCTGCTGCAACCTTAAAGGTCTGGGCTCTCTATCCCTCAATTTTCTATATTTTAGAGCATTGTTAGCATCATTCTAATTATGTTTGCTTTGATCTTGGTGCAAGAACAAGAATTCTTAAAAGTAGTTAAGATGTATTACTTCATGTTTAACAATTAATATTTCACAATGAAGTTACTCAGCTCATTTATCAATATACATCATCTTTATTTGTGTTGAAGTAAACTTCTAAAATCATAAAGCAGTAACTGTGAAAAAAAAACACACAGGTATTTAAAAAAAAAAAAACACAAATATGTTATTAATATATGTATGCTTTACTACATGTGAAAGAGAAACATAATGAGAATGAATGTTGATTAGTAGGAATCCTAAAGCTGTAGCCCCCTAACTTGAAAGATCCACAGAACAAGATTCTCTGTAAAAAAAAAATAAAAAAATCTGTAATATCATATGTTGTTCTCTTTCTTGCCTCCCACTTTATTTTATTAAGTGAATGTCAGCTATATTAAAGACAGGAATCTCCCTGTATTCTACAGATTAAGAACACTGTCTACAGATCATAGAATGCAAGAAGTACAAACATACAAGATGGAATGTAGATATGTACAGATTTATAAGGATCTACAAAAATTGTTTTGACTTAGTTAGACCTTATCACTGAATGATACTGTGTCAATAGAGCACAAGGACTGTGGAATGTATACTGTGGCTGTTAAACGCAACTCTGAAATGGACCCACACATACTTAGCTAACTTGTCTTTCATTTCTAATTCACTGCTTTCTCACGGTCAGGTAAAAATCATTAGGTTTTGCCTGAGTCTAGTATTTTACAAAACCCATTTCTTGATTTCTTTTTACATCTGGAAATCTGTAGACATTTAATGATGTTACAACACAGTTACAACAATTTCATAAATGTCTTTTCTCAGCTTACTTCATGGAATCTATTTTGGACATGATCAGCCCAGTCCAGAAAACTATGAAAATAGATGAAATTGTGTTGGTTTTTTTTTTCACTGTTGTTGTGTTTCTCCTGATTGCCAATCTTTCTCCTGTTTAAATTAAAAATATACAAATCGAAAAAAAAAGAAACAAAAATATCAAACAACATCAACAGCAAAAAACACCCACTGCTTTCCTGTGAATGGATTAACATCTTGATTTATATTTTATTGGGAAAAAAAAACAAAAACGGATTAGTTGTCTCACTGAAGAACTGATAGGGCAGCAAAAATATCATCTCTATTATTTTGGTCTACTCCTGAAATTCTATTTAATCCTCAGATTATTTTAGCAGCCTCTGATAAGAGAAGAATGACTTCAACTCTGCATTACTCTTGGCTCTCAAATTGTTGAGCTGGAGTTGAGCTATTGTAACAGCTTTTTCAATCTTTTCAAATGTGCTCTTGAATTAAAAAGTGCAGTCGAGCTGGCAAATTTCAATTACCTTGACTCTGAAAATGTCAGTTCAACATGAAACAAAATTGTTTTGAAAACTTGTAATTTAATAAAAAAAATGAGTATAGTACAAAGTAAGCAAATATTTAAGCATGCAAGACCCATCTAATGCCATTCAGTCTACACCCTGAGAACCTGTGAGAAATTAATATTCTATATATCTTCTCCCTAGGAAACTATCAAATACATTATCCCTCCAAAGGAAAGTATATGTTGTAAACCTCAAGCTCAAGCCGTGGGTGCAGGAGAACCTCATGAGGTTCAGCCAGGCCAAGTGCAAGATCTTGCACCTGAGTCACAGCAACCGCCACAATACAAGCTGGGGGATGTAAGGATAGAGCACAGCCCTGTCAAAAAGGACTTGGGGGTACTGGCGGTTGGTGAACTGGACATAAGCCAGCATTGTGCCCTCACAGCCCAGAAAGCCAACCTCTCTTTGACGGGCTGCATCAAAAGAAGCGCGGCCAGCAGGTCAAGGGAGGTGATCCTGTCCCTCTGCTCTACACTGGTGAGACCTCACCTGGAGTACTGCTTCCAGATGTAGAGTCCTCAGAACAGGAGAGACATGGACCTGCTGCAGCGCATCCAGAGGAAGGCCACAAAATGATCCAAGTGATGGAACATCTCCCCTATGAAGAAAGGCCAAATTAACTGGGGCTGCTCAGCCTGGAGAAGAGAAGGCTCCAGGGAGACCTGAGAGCAGCCTTCCAATATCTAAACGGAGACTAAGAGAAGGAAGGGGGCAGACTCTTTAGCAGAGTCTGTTTTGATAGGACAACGGGAAATGGTTTCAAACTAAAAGAGGGGAGATTTAGTTTGGATATAAGGAAGAAGGTTTTTACAATAAGGGTGGTGGGGCACTGGAACAGGTTGCCCAGAGAAGGAGCGGATGCCCCATCCCTGGAGACATTCAAGGCCAGGCTGGACCAGGCTCTGAGAAACTTGATCTAGCTGTCAGTGTTGCTGTTCTTCGAAGGGGAGTTGGACTAGATGACCTTTAAGGGTCCCTTCCAACTCAAACAATTCTATGATTCCATGAAAATCTGATAAGCAGTTTTCTTGCTCTATTAATTCCCACAGAGCAACAGAAAAATAGCACATACACCTCAATAGGTACTATCCCTCTCATCCTTTGTCATAATTATCATTTCTAAGGGCCCCAAACCACTTCCAACAAAATAACTTAAGAGGCATTTTAAGGGCAATTCAGAATTAGTATTTCAGAATTGGTCATTGGCAGTAATAAAATAAATTTAAAAATAAATAAATACCTTTATCTCCATTCCTTTCGGACTCATTGATGATGCTTTCAAAAGATCAGCTTACATATGTGAAATTAAATACTCAGCACCCGACTCACACTGCCATCATAATCTTCTAAATTCACTATCCACTTCTGCCTGATTTTGAAAGAACAATGTAACATTCAATGTGGCACAAAAACCTGCAGTACAGACTGCTTCTTTAAAATGCTGCACTTTCTCCTATTTTAAATAACTCAAGCAATGGGGTTTCCACCTCCTCTCCTGCAAGACTATTAAGTTTTCCTCATATGCTATTCTACTTTGTATTGCTAATTCACGTATTTTATTATGTTCATTAATAATATGCATTGCTGTAATAATAGGCATTTAGTACTCCTTCCTTTCAACTATCAAATTTTCTTGTTGTGAACATGTAGTTATTAATGTTTTAGAGACTTTATTATAAGAACAGTATTGAAAATGGCTATTTCTTCACTGTAGCTTGACTATAGTTTTCTGATATTGAGTCCTTCCAGTATGCTCCTTCACAATGATTATTGGCTTTGCTTTGCTGGATTATTATTCTTACTGATACTGTAATTGCTATCATATGTTTATAAATATGTGGATGAAAAGCAAAAACCAAGCCAACAAAATAACGTAATGAGGAGCAATTTGCATTTAGCTGAACATCACAAAATTGCACAACGTAATAAACATTTTTCATATCACATCCAAAACCCTAGCTTTCTTTTCTAAAGAGTTCAGGGCTTATTGATCACTTAATAGGAGCAAGTTCTCATCTGAGATAGGGACGTACCATTAACTGTTGAAATAAAACAGACTTGACCATGAAAAAATGCTGTCTGGGGCGTCATTTTCCCATAAAGATTTACTTTACAAAATTTAATAAATTTTCTCCTACCACAGCTGAATAATCAAAGGCCTTTCAAAGTTTCTCAGCAGTACAGAGAGAGCTACATCCTCTCCAGAATAACTGGCAAGAAGGGACCAGCAGGGACTGGAGATCTGCGTCCCCCAGGAGATGCACAAGTTCCCGCATTACTTAGGCAAGGCAGAGATAGGAACTTCTCTCAGCTTTTCCCAGCGAATGCCAGTCACTGCATGTTGCAGGTTAGTTCTTTCTTCTCCCTTTTCTAAATATTATCAGTGTACATCAGAAGTATTTCCTGGGACAATTTTCAGTGGTAATGACATGAACAAAATTTAAGACTTTGCTGAATTGTATTTTCCAACAAATGACTCTTTCTTGAAAAAATCAGATCTTACAATTCTAACCATATGCTAGAAAGCAAAACATAAAGCTTGAAAGTGGAGAACACTAAGCCAAATATTAGCTGATAGAAAGCTGCCCCAGTGAAGCTTATCATTTCACAAGTGGTCTATCATTATTTTATTACCTTTGCGGGTGGATCTTTTTGCTCAAAAGGTGTTCAGTACTTACATTTCATAATATTCCATCAGACATGTTTCCTTTAGTTTTGTTGGTGGTGGTTTATTTTGTTGTTGTAGTGTTTTTTTGTTTCCTTAACTTTTCTTTCTTATCACTGGTAGTTCAGCACTGTCAGCCACATACTAGAAAAATCTATTCTTTTTCACTGAAAAACTTAGGTTATTTTTACTCTGTTAAAAAATACTCAATTATTTCTCAAACTATTTTATAAGCATATTTTAAACCTTAGTATCTACTGGAGAAACAAGTAATGAAATTAAGTTCCTGCCTTAGAGCGAACTGAGCTGTGATGATTTATGCAGGCAAAGAGTCCGACCCCAAGAGTTTTTGTAATAACATAGAAAACAATAAAACCAAGAAACGACTGTCTTTACATGGTCATACATCAGTATATATTGAATTCTGAAAGCCTGGAAAGCAGCATTTCACTCAGAGATAAATAATTTCCCTCATCTCCTTAGGAAAAAAAAGTAAGTTAAATAATTAGAAATATATTTGTGGTTGACAATTTAATTTGTTTTAATGAGGGCAGCAATATACCTGTTTTCAGCACAAAGAAACATTGTGCTTTGACAAAAATACATTATGTTGTCTCACAGTGAAAGTGCTGCAGAGACAACTATTCAGAGCACAATGATATAAAGTGAAAATATGACAAAATCTTTTTTTCTACTCTCATTGCATTTATGAATATTGCACGCTAGAGGTTGCTGAGGCATGGTACTCTTTTACTTCCAGGTTCGCTAGAGAAGAGAAGGATCATAACAAAGACAAAGCTTCAGATATATTCTGCTGTTCCTCCCCTTCATGTGTAAATGAGTCAGTATTAATCTGCTTTTATGTCAATGGCTTTATTAATTCAACTGCTAAAGTGACAGTATTCTTTAAATCTTTTTTTGGTCACAATTCTAATAGTGGAAAGAAAAGCTGGTATCTGCAGCTGGCTCCCACTAAAGCCTGCTCATCTGACCAGGGCAAGGCCAGGCAAAAGTCAGGGCCGGATCCTGCCCATAGTGACATCTTACACAAGCTCAGGAATTCATCAGGCCTGCAATCAGTATGTCTTGGAGCAGCATTTGACATGAACGGTATATAGGATAAACTCATGTGAAACCAGATTTACAATCTAGCAAACTGCACCAGTTAGCCTTAGCTTGCGAGTATCTCTGTTTCTACTTCTCTGAAAAGAGCATTGAATTAAGCAAGTCTGTGAATATGAGATACTCAGAAATTTTATTACTGTGTTTAAAAACAGGTTTCACTTACAGTATCTACCTTAGATTGTGATCTCCAGCCCCATGTTCAATATTAAAAAACTACATTTTTATTATTATTTCTCAAATGTTTATGATACAGCATAGGGGATTTGAAGCTGAAATATGAGAAAATCTGTGCTGTTCTTTACCTCTTAGCCAACTCACACAGCTGAGAGAAAACAGGAACAGGTCTGGAAAAGCAGAGAACCACCTGCTTCTTCATCAGACTCTGCAGATGGAAGAGGAAGCTTCTGTGCAAAGCCCAGCATCTGTGTTGTCCTTCACCTGAACAGCAACAAGCACTACTGGAGGGTGAAAGCATCAGCAGGGCATCTCCTCCTGTTTAAGGAGGGACCCGTGCTGACCTCAAAGCCAGCTCGGCAGAACTAGGGGAGTTCTGTGTGCAGCTGAATCAGCTATTTCATGCTGATGTCCCAAAGCAGATTAAACACAGCATGGAGCATGATCCCTTCTGCATACTTGCACTGCTGGACACTGTCTTGAGAAATCAGCCATAAACACTGAAGCTTTGAAAAGGCTTCTATAGTTTAAACCGAGAGAAAGCAAAAGGCACAATACATTAACAGAATATGAATGGTTTGATCTTGAGTCTTTCCCAATTCTCAGTTTCCCAGTCCACACAA
Organism: Numida meleagris; assembly: GCF_002078875.1. Lineage (NCBI taxonomy): Eukaryota > Metazoa > Chordata > Aves > Galliformes > Numididae > Numida > Numida meleagris. The sequence continues at coordinate 157,419,524 of NC_034409.1, read as the reverse complement.
ATAGAAATGGTATTTCTAATAAAAATTAGGAGGAAATATGCTGACTGTGTCTTGCTGAGTGTTAAACCACTAGCAGTGCTTTTTGGGGGGTAGAGTTATGGAATCTAAAAGTAGAAATGACATCTTTTATGGCCACTGTAAAAATGATAATTTTGACTTACTATTTAAACAAACAAACAAACAAACAAAATCCCTTACAGTTCCAGAACAGATTTCAAAACCATCAGCAATGAGATGTGAAACCACATTTAGTTAACAGCAAAGAGGACTTAGTAAGTTGCAATGGAGACCAAAAGCAGCACAATGTCCTGAACAATTAAGTAAAGAGATCAGATGCAAAGATGGAAAGTATAATTTAGTACATACCATGAACTTTCAGAAAGATGTCACACTTTCTGAGAATTTCCCAATTAAAAAAAAAGAAAAAGAAAAAGTCATGGAAGAACAGTCCAAGGATCTAATCACTGCTCAACATCTCAGAGTCCTGTGTCTCTGTAAGCCTTCTTCCTTCCTGTCCCTCGCACTACAGTCTGGAACCTGATTTTTGTCTGTATGTCATCCAAAGTCTTCTTGTTCTAACCTTTACATAATCTTCAGAACACAGCTACTGTCGTTTCACATAAAACATTTATTCCAAGACTAAGTTACACAGCTGTCTGCTTCCACTAATATAACTGTTTTGCTGGGCGTTTACTTTTTTTAGGGTTTATTTTTCTCTTCTCTCTTACATAATGGTGACAAGCCTTAACAAACATATGCTGCTTCTTAGTGTATGAACATTCCCTGTGATATAGCCTAAAATAAAAAAAAACATGAATTAGTTTAAAAGAATTCTACCAGTATCTCCTGAATAATGCATTTATTAGCTTTCCTACAATATAACCTACAATTTACTGTACAGGGCGTGATTAATGATATATGTCATAAGAAGATCACATTCTATTGGAACAGACAAACAAAGTTTCTAAGACAAAGACATTTTCTAGGTGTGGTTGTTTGCTTCATTCTGCAGCACTGCATTGGTCAGCACAGAAACAGAGGCTTTATCCAAGTTGTTACTTCCACCAGCAGAGACATTCCAGATGACTATTCATTTCATTTTAAGAGTTTTTCTCAGTTTGAAGAATAGAGATATCTTTCTCTACTGACTGTAGAGAAACATTATAGAGCACTTTAGGCTAGATGCCTGACATATTACTAAAATGAATATTATCCACAGAATAAATACAAGATTGTTTATGCATCCAGTCTTTGCATGAGTATTTGTTGGTGATGGTCCATATTAGCACAATTACCATTTCAGCACCTGAATTCAAAGAAATTGTTGTGAATCAGTTGACTCAGCCACTCAAAGGACATGAAACTAAGGAGGGTGTAAAGGAGAAACAAATGAACACTCATTTAGCATGAAATCAAGATGTCAAGAATAAAATTAATCAAGGCACCAAGAAGCTTGAACAAAAATGCTTTAGTTGCCTATATGTGAATGCTAGGAGCCTGGGTAATAAAAAAGAGAAATTGGAATTGGAATTGCTCTTTTATGATCTAACCAGTATTACTGAGACCTGGTGGGAAGATTTGCATGAGTGGAATGTTAAAATCACTGAAATACCACATTTAGGCAGAATCTATTGGGCAAAATAGAGCAGCAGTACTTTATGTTACAAAAGGGGTATTAAACTGCTCCTGAGTTCACTGGGAGCTCAGAAGAAAATGATTTTGCACGTTCATAGCTTTATGCTCTAACCAAAAAAAAAAATGCTTAGATGAGACACTAGTTGATGTCTGTAACAGATCATCAATTTACTCTAGGGAAAAGGATGGCTGACCTGTAAAACATCAACTTCTGCTGCGTAGGTGGAAAAACTGCATTACAATGTATGACTTCAACTTGAATGACATATATGGGAAGTTTCACAGTCTTTGTCATTTGTAAAAAGAAGAAAAAAAAAAAGAATGTTTCATCCTGAAGATTCTCTTTTCTACATTCTAAAAATATATGCAAACTGAAATTAAAACACACTTGTGCACCTCTAAATGTTTCTCTTTTTTTTCCCCACCGATGATAATGATTTAATTACATTTGCCACAGTAAGGTCATACAACTCAGCTATTCATTCTGATCAAGTTTGTGGGGGACACCAAACTGGCATGGGTGATTGCTGTGTTAGAGTGTGGAACTATTATTCAAAAGGATTACTATAGGCAAAATGAATAGGCTTTCAGGAATCTCACAAAATTAAGAAATGGCAAAGGCAAAGACCTGCATCTGCATTGGTGTAAGTCCCTGTGCTGGCACAGAGGGACTAGCTTGGTAGCAACTCTGCTGAAAGCAACCTGGAAGTGTTCCTGATGGACAGGAGGCCAAGCTTCCTTTAGCAGATATTTATTATTCTGACTATTTTGCTGCAGCACTCTCAAAGACTCCAATCAAGAATGAAATCCTGAATAAATATTTTAATATAGCATCTTCACCACCAAAATCAAAGTTCAGACTGATTATTAAAGGACATAAAATCAGGAAATATATATGTATTTCTCACTTAGGAATTAAGCAAAATTCATGAGTTCACTGAAAAGCATCCATGGACCTTGGCATAGCAGTTTTAAAGCCAGTTCTTAGAAAACAAACACACTTGATTAATTCTTTTTTTTCCTCCTCCTTTCTGCAATACACTCTCAAAATGATATACTTCTAAGATTTAGATATCCATCTGCCTTGAAGGAAGAAAAACTGCTGTCCTTCTTAACTGGTAAACTAGTATGAAACAGATTCAATAAAATGAGTGTGAAACATTTCAAGTAAGCTATGTCTCAAAGATTAAAAGAAAACTAAGTAAAGCCAGTGGTAAAATTCAGTGTCATGGCACGTAACACTGATTCATAGGTCATTCTTACAGAGAATTAACATGTTTTTTTTTTAACTCCTGTATAAGAAATTCAGTAAAGCATCACTGGACTGTACTGTGAAAATGATAATTGCTACAATACACTAACTGTCCTTTTTATCAATGTCTACCTATATAGGGTTTATCTATTTATATGTTTGTTTTTTCTTTTACCTTAGGGAGTGATGCTACTATATTAATCCCAAAGCATGCTTTACAAAAGTGGGAGGCTATGCAAGAAATGAAGTGATTGAACTCTGAAAAATTAGAGACAGAAGAGAAAAAGATGATACTTGGAAGGTGTGAAAAGCAACTCTTATATAGCCAGCAGAAAGCATGTGTTATCAATGAATTTGAATGTTTTCCTTCTATCAAGATAGATAGAATAGCAACAGTTTCTAAAATTATTTTTAATGTGATATTTCTTACAGTGGGCTTTAGAAATTTGATTTTTTAAGTTAACGGATTTTTATGAAGACTACTTTAGTTTATAATAGGAAAAAAAAACAGATTTTTTTTGGATGAGTATATGTTCTTGTTTGTGTTCTGTCTGTGGTTCCAGTCAATTTAAGGATGGCTTAGGTATTGCAGCATGCAACTTACTGAGACTTCTAATTACACTGATTCTTCCAATATTAAAACTTTATTCCCTTGCTATTTTATAACTTTGATGTTTCAGTAATGTCATTTCATTGTACTGTAAAAAAAGCAAAGTGCCATCTTATTCTAGCTGATCTTCACAGAAATTGTGAGTCATTGAAAAAAAAATTAAATTTACCTTCACAGCTCAAACAGTTACTAGAATACTTGGCTCTGTCATCCCTGTGTCCTGCTATCTGAGTTAAACAGTATCAGAAAGTAATAGTAATTGCCAGCTGACCTTTAGATTAGACCTTTCCTATTAAATGTTGTGAGAGTAATTAATTCGTACTAAACAATGAGCAAAGCAAGCAAACAAAATTATTTCATTAAATGACCTTTGTTAACAGTATTAGCTTATGAGGGGTATTTTTATTTTTAGCTTATCTGTGACAGAGATGTAAGGGAAAATATATGAAAGATGTTCAGCAAGGACAAAATTACAATGGGTAGATAAATTCATCCATCCTCTCAAAAAAAAATTTGTATATTTTCCTGTGTAACCTTTTGTCTTCCATCAGCCTACCCCCTCTAATGGATCCCATCTAATGTGAAAGATTAGCAGAAAACAAGGATCCAAAGAACTGCACATGGCTCACTGCATGAGGATGTTTTGCATGATGACTCTTTGCCTGATGGAACTAGCTGTACAGTGGTGAAAACAGTGATGTTCTTTATGGAGAAAGTAAGGGTTTCCAGCTGATAGCTTTAACTCCTGAAAAGTTTCTTATGCTAGGGCAAAAAATCCTTATTTAACATTCATATATGCCACTTTACACTGTGTTAGTTATTTCATTAGTTACTTTTCTTACAGTATGTTCAATTGTTATTGTAATGAATTTTTATGCTCACCTGAGGGTAACTATTTTTTATTGTAGGGTGTTCCATTCATTGTTCATCTGAGATAGATCCAACCATTCAGTTTTGCTTCACAGTCCTCTGGTTTTGAAGCAGAACTACTGACCTTTTAAAATAAAAGTGGTTCCTCTCTGGGTACAATAACAAAATAAATTGATGGTACAGCATATACAAACTTATTTCAGCCTTTGGAGACTTGCTTACTGCCTTTCATACTCAGAAGCATATAAAGATGGTAATTCACTCTGATTTTATGAATTGTCTCCTGACTATCATAGGGGAGTGATGGCTAGGCAATGCTAAATGAAAGCTTCTGAGGAAAGATAGAGAATGACTGCAGTATGTCTCTAAAGATAGATGAGTTGGCAGGTAACGTTATAAATTATCATCAGATGCCATTCACAGACGATAGGATCTTCATCCTGCATGACAGTCATTGATCTGATGCAGAACTAAGATGCAACCTTTGATGACATTCCTTGAGGATAAAAGGTTATGCTTCACATTTAGTTATGAATAATAAGGTCATGTTTTAATTAAAGTAGTATCTCAGTGGAATATTAGGACAGTGAAAACGTACAAATTAGTATGACTTGTATAACAATTGTTGCTGGAAAACAGCCTAGTGCTGAAGATAATAATGCAGAATAGCAAAGCAATTACACTAATGAGGCAAATAGCTCACCTCATTAAAAGGAGCTGAACTACTGAGACAAAATTCAAATAAACTATTTTTTGAGTTTACATTTGACACTAGAATTTACATTTAGGTAAGATATACAACAATGTTTGGAGTATATTAATTTCAAAAAATTTGATTTGAGAAATATTTTCTAAAAAAAATACTAAATTTAAGCTACAAATAAGGTTGGGATTGATCATTTACAGAAGTTTCTGAGTCTTTTCCTGGGCAACTGAAAGAACTGCTCACAGGTTTCTTTCCTTTATACAGTCACAAGAGCATGTCTGGTCAAGTTTTCTGAAAAATAAACCCAGCCATATAAAAATATATATATATGAATTTGCCAACTTCTATAAACTGAAGGTTTGCAGCAAATAAAATTCATAAATATTTGTATATTGTATATATTAATATATCCTACATTAATTATGTTTGTTACATTATCTTGCATTATATTATATTAAATTATATTATATTAATAACTCCTTGTTGTGCTGATCAAGCAAAATAAAATACATAAGCTTGTCCTTAAATTTAAACATAAGTCATTTAACTGTCACCACTTTTAGAAAGGTCTAGTGAATAGTCCATGAATAGCACATACTTCACCCGATACTGCAGGAGGTGATTTAGCTCAAGACTCAGAAATTAACCTGTCACATGGCAAGTGTTATAAAAGGTCAGGTGTGAAGATTTAACATGAAAATACCATTGCTACCTTTTGCATTCTGTCAGCTTGGCAACATTTATTTATTTATTATTTTTGACATAATGCATGTACTACTAAGCTTGTCTTTCTTCCCACCCACAGCTGTTCTAGCTTATGGTGTCCTCAATCCAATCTAAATGTTCATTTTGCAATTACTCTGCTGTCAAATGATAAGTGAAATACAGGATATATACACACTAAGTACTTAATAGCTTTAAAAACATACTTTCCATCATAATGTCACCAGTTGCTTATCAGAATTTGTAATTTTCAAAATGTTTAGTGCTCAAACTAGCAGAACACATCCAGATCAGAGACCAGGGTTAGTAGCTCTGCAGGAGGCTGTCTATGCAAATGTCTTCAAAGCATAAATTGCTCCGAAAAGGCAGAAAACACAAGATCAGATTGGGAGGTCAAGAGATTGTGGAAATGAGCTGTCCACCTCCCATTGTGCACAACAGATTTTCATTCCTTTTGCTTTTCGCAACATGACTGGCCAGCCGCAAAGCCAAACGTAGTTACTGCAGACACAACCACACTTGCTGCAGGTCTCAGCATTCACAGAGATGCAAAACCTCACAGCTACTACTGCAGGATCAGGTCAGTTACCTTGCACTTCAGAACTGGCTTTAAATCAACCAAACTGGGATAAAAGCTGTTACAAATTTGTTTGCAACTGTCTTACAGACATAATCCACAAATTTGCAGGGCAGATACAAAATTTTCTCACTTTGATAAGAAATCAGTGATATTCCATATGAAAAATGTACAGCTACTGAATATTTATTTTCCATATTCTTTGTACCGCTGCTGATGTCAAACTGCAGATAAAATCACTAAATTAACACATAGCATGGACTGAGAACCTAGAAAAGTACCTAAAGTTCTACAGAATCCTTATCTAAGCTTGTAGGTCGTGGTATTTTTCCCATAGTATTTAGTTCAACTCCGTTTTGTGACACCAGATGCATATGAAATTAAGAATGCTAAGAATTAAAAATATTAGCTCTTTAGCATAATCATTTTTCTTGCTTCCAGATTCAACAATGAAATGCATGATCCTTGCTTCAAAAAAAGAAAAAAAGAATTATGTATTAAAGATATTCCGGGTGATGACAGTCATATTACATGCTACAGACTCCTGTACTTTGAGGAGCACACAATAACAACATTTTTACATTAAACTTTTTTTTCAAAATGCTACTTGATCACAGTACCTTCCAGATTAGAAAGAATATTCAGGATGATCATGGATGTACTTGCAGATTTGGTGGAAACACAAAACATCAACTAGTTACAGGTGATTGTTTGATACATTTGTAGAGAGACAGAGATAATACAGACATGCATTATGTAGCTATCCTCTTTATTTCTCTTGGACATAAAAATAAAATTCTATTAAAGAGACTGCCTAGAAACAAAACACTGTTTTTTGACAATGTTCCCACATGCATGAAGATATTCTTTGCTTTTTTTTTTTTTTTAATTAATGCAGAAGATATGCATCTTTCATCCTTATTCATCTCTTCTTGTGCAAAAGTAAAGACCAAACAAAGAATCACAGTCAAAACTCTTTAACTGAAACCAGTCAGAATTGCATCAGCAGTTGTTATAGAATGAGATCAGGATCAATCTCTGAATGATATTTTTGCTATTAATTTATGAAGTACGTTCACCTACTGCAGTTTCCGATGGAGCCCAAATGTCCTATATTCACTTGGGCACAGCAGCATTCTATCAGAAAAAGCTAAAAACCGTAAGTGGACAAACTATCATAAACACTAAGCTAAAAAAATTCACATGCAGCAGTTCACTTGTTACCTACAAATCCACAGCCTCTGAAACGGTGGTTTATCTGACATGCACACAACTTGGATTTGATTCCCAAATACTTCACGGCAGAAGCAAGCCAAGAAAAATAATGAGGAAATGGAAACATATTTTTATGCTGTTCACAGTTACACAGCGTGTGGAAACGTTACAGACACCTGACAACAACAACAAACAAACAAACAAATAAATAAAAATAAGAAATTAGCTGGGAAAGCAAAGCAAAAGAAAGAAATGAAAATTAAAAATTCTAATTGCAAATACTCATAATCAGATGACAAAGGAGAATTGATTGTTGAATTTCCAGTTGCAACAGCGTAATCCCAGCAAATGCTAATATTTGCAAAAAAACTGCTGATAGCAAAAGGGTTTACGAAGGTACAGAATATTGTTTGAAACTCCTCTTAGTTATGTCTCAGTAGAAGAAAATGTGTAGAAGCATTGTACCAAGGATCAAAAGTCTAAATATTGATCACTTTATTAAATCATTCTAATATCATATTTTACCAATGCCCCTGCATATTTCAAAGATACATTACCAATACTTTAATATGTTCACTTCAGTGCAAACAGTATTCACCCTTTGGTGACTGTTTAATTATTACCAAATCCTATACAGAATCCTATTCCTTCCTTTGCCTCTTTGGCAAAAGTAAAATTCCACTTTGTTTTCTTTATTTAGGCACTTACCCTTCAAAGAGGTAACATGAACCACAGTCCTAACAAATGTATTAAGAGGATGCACTGTGCTTTGAAGTACAAAATTGGCCAATGAAATTTGGCAAGAAATATCAAAAGGAATTATAAATCACATCAAAGATAATATTTAAGAACCTATTTACTTATGTATTCACCTTTATGCTAGAGTTAAAGCTAAGACTACACTGGAATTTTTAAAATATCGAAATGATGTTGAATTCTGAAGGCTGTTGTCTCCCAAGTTTTATTAAGATGAATTAAGTTCAGACTAGTATTTAATTTTTGCTGAGTTTCCCTTTGGGGTTATATCCATTTTTTCTTAATGTGAACTATGCAAGATCTATTATATTGACAGTCACCTACATTCAGTATGTTAATCAGGAAGCTTCCTGCTTCTTATTCAATGGTCTCATTATTGTGTGAGCCAGCTAACATTTTTTTTATTCTACAAATTAGAAGTCTTCCCTAATTGAGTATTTCACAGACCTATGATTAAAAAAAATTGATTACAAAATCATTTTAAAAAAGGTCAGTTTGGTTTGTTTTGGTTTTGGTGTTTCATTTTGTTGTGTGTTGTTGCTTGGTTGGTTGGTGTTTTTTTTGTTTTTGTTTGTTTTTACTGAAACACAACTGCGAATTTCTCTCAAAGTTCTGTTATGATGGCTTCAGAGACTCTGATAAGCAATTTAGACCATATCCAGCAAAACACTTACTATATAGATTTAGGATATATGAGGAGATCCATCAATCTCAGAAAATTACAGGAATCAACTCTAATACGAAAACGGTGAGAACATCTTACTAACCTTCGTTGCAGTCAAGGAGGAGTGATGCTCGCTCTCACATGTATGTAAGCCTGATTACTCCTCTTTTATTGTTTTATTGTTTTCTATCCCATATGACTAAGAAATAAATTTCTCTTTTTTGCCTGGAGGATAAGTCCCTTTCCTTTGCACCAACACCTTTTCTAGATTTGGACGCAGGCATAGCTAATGAGTGTTCAGCCTAGTAGGAGAGCAGTGAAGATGAGTGCATGGCTGACAGGTTCCACTGTACTAATTGCAACAATATTGTGGTCTACCATGTTCTGACCCCTAGGCCTAGAGGAAGTAAAGAGATACTCTGGAGAAAACTCATTTGGGGATGAAATAAATGAGGGTAGTTCTGACCACAAGTGTGAAAGTCCCAAGAGGGCATCACAGAGCTTTCAGCGTCTGCAATCTTTGTGGCAGACTGAAATAGTATTCCTTTGAATCATTTACAGAGAAACAGCCATAATCTGCAAACCAGGAAAACGAGAAGAATGCATTTCTCCTCTATCCTCAGGCACTGACTCTTTGTAGGATTTTACATATGCTGCTTGTTATGATGATATTGATTAGTAAGTCAACAGAAGCTTTCACAGGGGACTGCCAGTCTCTTTATTACTGCTCTGTAATATTAAAATGTCATTACTAAGTCACCAACTTTTTACCCTGCTGTAATGTTATTCTCTGATGATTGCCTGCCTGAGTCAAAATTTGAAACTGTCACCCACAGACTTGTAGAAGTGATTCAACCTCACTTATAAGGAAAGTGAAATTAAATATTCATCCCTGGACTGCATTTCAGGTTCAAACTGACTGAAGTTCCTCAAGGCAATATGTACTTACGATGCCAAAGATTTTTTTTTCCATTTAAAAAATTCAAGATGTCTATTTATCAAGTCTGGACAGTCAAATAATCATTTATCTGGAACATCAGAATATGGATTATTTTTTTCCAGTATTGCAGTATGCATTTTATTGTTATGTCTAGGTTTACACCTTCTTTGACTTGAAATAAGTTTAGCATACCACATGTAACGACTGATATCCTCAACATGTATCTATTCTGATAAAATGACAGCAAATTGTAGCAGATTTGAGGTTTGAATGATCTAAAGTTCTTCGCAGTGGTGAGTTTTTCTGCAGGTAGCAGCCCCTAAAATTAAGGAGAAATACTTCTGCAAATACGTGGTTACAGTAATGACTAAGGTCCAGTTAAATCCTCAGATGGATGTAATGACTTGAGACTTAAATTCCAATTTACATATCGACTTCAGAGTTTATCCACTCTGGAAACAAAAAAGTCAGAGTAAATAAAGATAAAATGTTAAATTTCCCCCTAGGCCAAATTTTCTCAGAACACAGTAAGTAGGAAAGATCATTGATGCAGGATGTAAAAGCAAAGAATGCAACTTCACACAGGAAATTCTTCTGGGGGAGATGTTACAAATGGAAAATGACCTACAAACTTGAAAACTGTAGAGAGACAAAGGGCTTCAGAAAAATCAAAGAATCACAGTATCATAGGGGTTGGAAGGAACCTCTGGACATCACCAAGTCCAACCCCCTAGTAAAAGCAGGTTCCCTAAATTAGGTTGAGCAGGAAACCATCCAGGTGGATTTTGAATATCTGCAGCTAAGGAGATTCCATAACCTCTCTGGGCAGTCTGTTCCAGTGCTCTTTCACTCTGCCAGTAACGAAGTGCTTTCACATGTTTGCAAGGAACTTCCTGTGTTCCAGTTCTTGCCTAGAACTAGGGAGCCCAGAACTGGACTCAGTATTTGAGATGTGGCCTCACGAGGGCAGAGCAGAGGGGGAGGATCACCTCCTTCAACATGGCTCAAGACTACTCTCAGGTAACATGGAGAAATTAGTAGAAATGGCTGTGTTAAAATTCCACCCTCCCTTTTTTACTATCATCATGAAGTAGTCTAAAAACTACTAAGTAAATATAAGTTTCATAAAACTGAAATCAGAAAAATAAAAAAGTTATGTGAAAAGAAAACAAAAGCGCACGTTTATACATTCACATATTTTTTTATAAAAAAAGTGCAGCCCTCACAGAAATCCAACTTTGTGTTTGGAGAAGGGATTTCTACTTCAAAACTCATTAGCACATCATTTTTTTCTCACTTTGTAAGATAACTTTGTGTTGTATGATAAAGATAGCTTTACATGTATTTTATACTGTTCCTCAATGCTTTGTCACAAATAAGGTGTAAAGGTTGAGGCAGGATATAAAATAATTGCCAGAAGAAAGACAGTAAAAGTGAAAAGATATTTCTTGAAAGTCATCAAAATATATGAGACGTAGTCAAGGCTCTGGTTTGTACTGTATTTAAATGAGAACCACGGACTATAACAAATAGTTGTTGCCCCTTATGGATACTAGTTCTTTTATCAGCAAGGAAAATCACTAGTTTCAATTACAAAAATAAAATTTCAAGGACACGTCAGCTAACAGCTTGATTAAAGCACAGCTTCTAGCCCTTGATTTGGGACTCCTGACTTCAGCGGTAATAAATTTCTCCCAATTTCATGTGTGGATTTTCAGTTTCCCTTGTTTGGTCAAGAAGATTAAAAGAAGCACTGAAAACTAGTCTGAAGGTCTTTAGGTCAACTTGTCATGTATAAAGGGATTTTTCTTCACTTTGATGGAAGGACTCAGTATTATTACATAGCATTCAGTTTCCAGACAGAATTTCTTTCCCGTAGGACAACATAATCAACAAGACTTTTCTACTACATTACACTCCTATTTTTAAAGCATTTTCTAGCTTCTATTAAATTAATGATCTACTTTCTCTTTGATCCATATCATACTGTCATGGTTTTGTGATTTTCGGTTATTGGTATTCCACATCATAACATCATGTAGTGAACATACCTAGTTCTCAGAAGAGAAGGACTACTACAGTCCCCACGGTACTTTGCTCCTTTGTTACCATTTTCCAGCCGGAGGGAAAAGATAGAAGCTCGCAGTATAAAAACTTGCAGATCACGAGACCTCGTCCCTTTTTCCGCCGTCTCTCGTCTTGGCAGCACCTCGCTCTCCAGCCGTCTTATCGTCGGTAGTAGAGTAAGGCCTACCTTGATTTTGGGACATTCTCTCTCTCTGTATTGGATTTATCAGCTTAAATTGTAATTATATCGTATTATAGTGTGTTGTTTTGCATTCCAATATTTTATTTAGTAAATTAGTTTGTTTCTCCTCAGATTGTTGCCGCTGTTCTTTGCTCTCAGGGCCATCTCCCTACCCTTTTCCCCTTTCCCCTTTTCCCGGGACGTGGGCCCTTGGGTCCCCCGTCCCCTTTGTCACGGAATCGGGCCTAACGCCCGTAAACCGTTGACACATACACACGAGCCTGCTTTTATAATATTGAAAAATGCCAGACAGCCTTGTGTTTAAATCTACTATATTCACGTTTATCTTCCTTGTTCTATGTAGCACTTCCACTCACTAGGCTTTTCTTCTACACGAAGGAAGGTCTTGGCCTAACGATTTTACTCTCCTTAAAAAGAGTACCAAGTAGGAAAATCCCTTCTAGATTAAACTTGGCTTTTACTAAGCAGGTATCAGAATAAAATTATGAAAGGAAGAACTCAAACGCATAATTACAAAAAAAAAAAAGAAAAGAAAAGAAAAAGCAGATAAATCTCTGGTTCCTTTTGAGGAACAGCACAGCTAGGAATATTTAATTATTGTTTAATTACGTTTACCAGAAGTAGAAAACAAAACCATAATCTTTCAGGCATGAATTCTGAGAAAGGAATTTGAATCAGTGCTGTTAATGTGCAAATATAAAAAGTTATCTGTTACTAGAGAACTTTTTAATATTAATTTATAACACAAAGAACGAAACTGTTTGTTGTTCCTGATGGATCAAAATTCATACTTTAAAGAAAGGGAAACTGCTTAAAGACGACACAAGTATTAGTTATGTGATTGAAGTCTTTATCCCCTGGTATAATGAGTTGTCCCTGAGTAATGGCTAAGGCTTTGTCCCTGAATTATTAGCACGTTCTCTTAGATTGTATGCATACGTGAAATCCCAATAGATTATTCATCTCCAAGGTGAGATAATAAAAGCAACATCATCTAGCTACTAAATGCTCATTTCATATGCCAGACATTAATTCTCTCATTCTGGGGCTAAGTCTAAAGTATCTGAGGAAGATAGTTGGAAGAAAGATTACTTGCTTATCATGCTACCCGTAATTTCTCTCCAAAATTCAGTGTATACCTTAGTGTGCAACAAGAAGGGGAAAAAAAAAAAAAAGAAGAATGTAGATTAAAATATCCCAGGTTGTGTCAAACACATTTTCTAATGCAAAATATTTGTTTCTCAAATATTAGAATGGCAACCATAAATACATTTCCAGCTGGGTCAGTTTTGTTAGGCAATTTTCTGAAATGCTGAATAGAAAACTAAAAGGAATGCAACCTCTTTGCATATACATAATATCAATTAAGCTATTGCCAGCTTCCTTAAACTCTTCTAATGAAATATCTTTTGAATACGCAATTTTTTCTGCAACAGAAAGAAGATATATTACACATGGATCTACATACATAAATTCCTGTATATAAACTGCTATGTCTTTTACGAATCTGTGGAGTTTGACTTGGGTATTAGAGAGAGTATTATTTGGTACATTCTGTTTAAAAACTATAAAAATTGCTTACTTATTTAAAGGAATGGAATAGATTTTCTAGTCCAGAGGTGGGTCTGTATTAGTAGCTAATAATCACACAAGCTACTTCATTATGGCCCCCTAAGATTTTACTTATTTGCTCACTCTGTCTCATTATCTCATTTCATGATTTTCACTGGTGTGTATTTGGGTTATTGTTGGACTACACAAATCACCCATTACAAAAGGGAGACAACAGATTCATTCTGCATTTTAAAAAATAAAATTTAGCTTCTAATACTAAAATATATATGACTATGATAACCCTATTGACGATATGTGAGCATTTGTTTTCGTGCATCTTTTTCAGTTATGAATTTAGCTCTTTGTTTTTACATCACGTCACTAGCAGTCGCACCTCCTATGTCACAGTTTGTACAAATTCTCATCATAAAATTTGAGAAAAAATACATTGTATTCAAGAAGACTTCAATCTTTCCTGAAAACAGAAGAACATAACCTAATTTCAAGAAAAAAGAAAATGAATTTAATTTTTACAAGGAGATATTGCAAAAGAAAATCATATAATTACCGTGTTGGATTTAAAAAGAAAGGAAAACACACACACACACACACACACACAAAACCACAGCAATAAAAAAGCCCAAAAACCTTTCAGCTACTATATTAGACTTTTTTTTTATTTATTTCCTTATACTTTACTTTCACCTTTACTCTTTGCATTACTAAGGATTGTTTTGTGTTGGGAACAACTTCAGATTATCTGTCCAGATTTTCCATTGAACTAAAAGCAAATATAACACCTACAGAAAGCTATACACAAAAAGAATGCTAAAAATATGCATTCATACACAAAATGAATGCTGAAAATGCTAAAAATGCAGAGCAACCTGATCTAGCTGTGGATGTCCCTGTTCATTGCAGGAGAGTTGGACTAGATGACCTTCAAAGGTCCCTTCCAACTCTAAGGACTCTCAGATTGTTACGTTTAGGTTTATTTTTAAAGCTGTTTATACTTAAAGTACAAAGCTATCATAGCAAAGCACATGTCAATAACAGATGAATTAGTGGTTTGGTGTCTAAATACCACTACGCACATGGTATTCAGACATATGAACAAATGGTCATAAGTAAGGAAAAGGTTCAGAGTTCTCTGATCAGAAGAATCCCTTCTCCATTCATCATCTTTCTATGTTTCCCTCATCCCTTTCTTTTCAGATGTGTGTATATACCTTAATTCTTAACAGTGGAAAAGGGCGTACTTAGGGCTCAGACATATGAGCAAACAAATGAGGCTTAACAAACACTAGTGTGCCAATCCATCTGTGTTGTAAGTAACCATCTGCATCTTCTTAGCCCACAGCAAATGCAGGTGAATCCATAAGTTTAAAGTTCGTTTTAAGTTCCTGAGTTGTAATTAGAAGGTATTCTGTCTGTAATAGTTTCATTTGGCATCTAGCTTAATTGCTCTCTTTTCATTTTCAGTGGATTCCATAGGAAGGTGGATTTTTTCGCTTTTGAATAGATGAGAATGAAAAGTCCAATGTGAAGTTCGTTGTCTCATCTGCTAAGATGATTGGCAATTGGTGCCATATGTATCAGTACTTGTGAAGTATCACAAGATAACAAAATATTAATCATATATTTGGGCCTCTGATAGGAGAGTCAGATTATCCTTTATTTTAGTGTTACGTGCCTCCATAAGTTAACTTACACAAGAACGATTTATCAGCAAACAGAACTACTGTCTAACTATATGGCTGTAGCACATGCTCTTATCCTGTTTTCCATAAATATATTTTATTCTTCATCAATAATTTCATTTAATAAAAATGAATTAATTATTTTGTTCTCTTAGTCCTCCAAACAAAGCAACATTCTTTCTTCCTAGCCAGAATACGGCACAAGTAAAAAGTCCAGGATATTTTTTTTTTTTACCCACAAGGTATTACTTTCACAATTTAGACTTTTAAAACTGAGAGACAGATTACACTGTCATTTACCTCGACATTGATAACGGGAGGGGTGAACTCTATGAAATTTAAACAACATCTTAATGTAGGACATATTTTGCTGTCAACTCAGTTTAGACATCTTCAGTATCTCAAATAGCAGTGATGCCCCTTTGTAACCCCAGTAAAAGTGATATGCAGAATATAGTCATTTTAGGCAATGCACCTGGCAATATGACCAAGTATGACTATTTTTATTGTAGGTTCCATATTTGTTATTTTAAAGAGCTTTTTTAATTATCCTTTTGCTGGTAAAGACAGATAAACACATGAGAATGAAATTATCTGAAATATCTTACATTTGATGAGTGAGTATAGACTGAAATATTTGTTCTTTTTTCAAAACTATTAGCCCTGAAGCTTTGTTTAAAATTTTAACTTTACATGCATTACACAGTAATTTGCAAAGCTTTAATATATTTTTTTCTCTGCAGTCATTTTATCTTCAGTGATACCTGTGCCTATACCTGGATGTGTTTTACATAACTTTGTTCTCCAGCAAAATTCTAATGCCCTTGCTCTTCACTTTAGACAAAAAAAATGAAGCCTATAAGCTCCAGGCATATCAATCAAAAACAACAGAGTCAGCACTAAGTCTCATAATGAAAAGCATGATTTCATAAATCATCTTCCACAGGTTGGGGTCATCTTTTACAAATTTCTTATCGAGTACAGCTCAAGATTTCTCAGACTCTCATTCTTCTTTCTTTAATGAAAACAATAGAATAAATGTCAGCGTACAAATTATGTGACCCTTTTTAGCTTAAAAATAGCCTGAAAATGAAAAGATTATGCTTTGCTTTGCCCTTGAAACTGCGAAAGTCAGGTTTTCCACCACTCCTCACACAGAGTTCATTGAAAAAGTTTCTCTCACAGCTCTATAATGAAACGCAATTTTCAAATCACACGTGGAATTAATCTAATAAATTGTAGGTGTAATTTAAGGAATCTGGTGTTCTAGGAGATTTTTTGCTACAGTCTTTGTCTTTTTTCTAACAACTTTTTATTGCCAAACTGCTTTTTTGTTACTGCATATCCCCAAACAGACCAAGGACTACACTATTAATAGAATTACACCTTTTATTTTCAACCAACAAGTTACAACACATTACTTTACATTTCAGAAATTACTGTAATTTGGATTAAAACACCAGCAAAAAATAAACGCCTTGCTTTGTCTTTCAAATAAAAAATGTGAAGGGAAGGGGAACGAAGGAAGGGAAGGAGTATAGCATTCAGTCTTTACTAATAAAAGCATATATTTCAGCCTGCAGCTTCTGGATCTGATGCCGCACTCCTCTTCTGTACTTTTACTACTCACGCAGTCTGACAGAAGAGTGACTTGCAAAATTCAATTTCAAAGTTTTTGCAAGGATCTAATCTTCTCCCTCATGAAACAATTCATTTTCTCCCAGTAGAAAAAAAGTATGAAAAGAAAAATTGCACAGATGAGGAGGAAAAAAAAAAGCCTTTGCCAGTTTCTATCTAAAACTGAGTAAGAAATATTCTCCAAATAAGATAGCTTTAAAGAAACATTTTAAGACAGAAGCAGTCTTGGTTAGATGTGTCTGTACTGCTCTTTAAACAAAAGCAGAGTCGTGTCTTGGTATTGATTTATTAAAATTAGAAAAGTTTCTATGTTAATGTTAGGTAAACCATGAGAATTTTTTCAATTCTGCTCTCAGAGAAGCGCACAGTCTCTTTGGATGTATCTGCACTGGTGGCTGAGATGCATCTTTAAAAATAGACAGTCTAAAGAGGGCAAAACTGCAATCTGGTCAAAGTAAGCCTTCTGTGTGTAAGTGAGCTGGAATGACATTAGCTGACCTGGAAACTACCCTTACTCAGTGAGGAAATACAGTATAGTCATTGATTTTGATAATAAATTTCCAGGTTTCAATTGTATCCTGTATTTGCTTATTTATTTATTTAATTTAACTATTGAGTGATGGAATGAAATTAGCAAAAATCTTAGTAAGAGAAAGAAAAAAATCGAGGAGTGATTCACAAGCAAGAAATTACAATGCCTCCTGAAAGGTCTATACTATATTTGCGGATCTGTCTTAGGTCACACCTCACCTTGGCCTGGCAACGTTAACCTTTAGAGCATGTCCCCCTTCTTTGTTAGGAATTTAGGACACTCAGCAGCACAGCTTCACTGAGCAATCAACAGTTTGAACTTCTCAATGCTATACCATGGTAATCCCTCTTCAAAAGTCTATGAAGAAGTGTTCTAAGTGTGTTGCCTCAGGCAGAAGATGCTATTAATATTATAAAGGAAACAGTTTTTTCTTTAAGTGAATTTGAGATACTATACTGAAAAGAGAACAGGTCAAATATGTGATCATATGACTTACATAAAATAATTTGACTTGTAGATTTTTTTCATTTATTAAGTGGTGAAAATCTTGAGAAAATATTTTTTGGTAAGAAGCTACTATTCATCAATAATTTATTTTTCTATTTCCTTTGTCAGAATTTTGTAGAGTACCTGTTTCTGAACTGTTTTAAACTCATGGGCAGTTTCATCCTCACTGAATAGAATCTGGGGTCTGTCACCACTGCCATATATTACTTACGATATATCCCCAAGTCTAAAAGTGAACGTTAAATTTATTTCAAAAATACTGAACATTATTTTACCACTTCTCTGATTAACAACCCATGGTGAGTATCAATTCCAAATATTTCCCAAACCAGTATACTGCTAGTGACACAAAAAAGCTAAGAATTCTCTCTAGAAGGGCAGGAATTGCCAGTCAAGGTGATGGTGAAAGTGATCAGTGAGTTGCTCTTTCAGAGGTGCTGAGTAGCCTTATAATTTCCGTGTCCAGAATAGTGGAGCATAACTAAAAGATTAACGATTCCTATAAAACAATTGAAGTATCTTGTCATAGTTATTACTGAGTTTACACCTTTGCCAAAGATGTCTGAATCATAGTAAGATGGAAAATGGTGCCATGTAAACACAGAAAAGGTCTGTAACAAATATCCTAGCACCAATTCAAATCTAGAACAGTGTGCATAGAAAGTAGACACTTATTTCTCTTGCACTCATTTTTAAAGAGTTCTTGGTTAGTAAGAGGTATCTAGTAAATTGCATTATTTTTAGTTTTTTATTCCTGTACTCCGTGGGGCTAGTGCTGCTAAACTGGATGTAATATATGGCAGAACAGGTTAGCATAAAAAGAAACTAACTGATCTTTGCTAAGGCTGAGAAAATATCTTTTTAATATTATGAGAATTCTTTACATGTTAGCCTAATGCGATTTGAATTCCCCTTGTTTTAGAAGGAATTAGTACATCAACAAAGATTACTGCTCTTTTCTCCTCATTTATTACTAACTGAAGGAGGTATATAATAATACAATTTAATTTATATTTCCCCGAAGAAGAGAAGTTCAATAGATAATACATGTAGAGCTTCTGTATTAATAACACCTTGCTGGAGACAGTACATTCGGTACACAGTGGTTACAATTAAATAGGGAGACCTGAGACAGAGGCATTTTTATAAGTAGATTTGCACTGCTTAGGAAAGTAATGGACCCTTAGGCAAAGCTGAGGGACTTCTTTATCTAGTATGATTAAAACTATTGATAATTCCCAAAGTAGTAGCTTCAGCTGCTGTTCCACATATTATTGCTTAAGATATTAATGAGAAAACAGAAACACTGGCTGTGCCATTTAGTTAATAACCATAGGCTATATTCCATTTGATGTTTTTTCATGATTAGTCTACACTATAATTGTTGATTTCAGTTTTTTTTTTATTACATGGCTTTACCTGTCTTCTACATAAGCACATTAGCATTACTGGAGGGCCTGATCTTTCGACATATATTTGAAGAATAATTTTATTGTGGCTGGTTCTGAAGTTTCACCTATTTCCATTCGTCAATATTTGAATATTAATTAGAGTATTCCATTTTAGAACAAAATTTATCATTTAGATTAATATATTGTTTTTATATATGATTATTTCAACATTTTGACAGATAATAAATGTTTGGTATGGGAGAGAAATATCCATAGAAAAGAGAGGTATTCTTCCTTATAATCATTACAATGAAAGGATGTTACACACTGATCTCCAGTCCACGCTGATCTTGCTAACACTGAGAACTGTCCTTTTAAGTGGGAGGAACAATGAAATATTCCATCTAAGCAGTAGCATATCAGAAAAACAAGGATCACTGGCTCAGTAAGACTAAAGAAGAAGCATAGACAGAAGCTAAGCAATGAGTGTTGAAGCACTGATTATGGAAACAGAGGATGAAATGAGTCTGGCAAGCTGTGGTGTATGACAGTGAGAAACAGCCATGAAGGTAACTGTGTTTTTTTCTGCTTGGGACATGAGATACAACAGAAAGACAGAGGAGATAGAGTTGAGTGTGAATTTTGTAATATGAGACCTACAACTTCTTTTATGATCAGCAACAATGCAGTACATGTTTAACAACTACGACTAACTATTTAAGTCATTACTTCGTCTCCCTAACTCATGAGGCTTTAAAAAATTAAATTGCTACATTTAAGCCTTTGAATCACTATCCCTTCTATGTTAATGCTTCTAATTTTATCTTCAAAAAAGACTTTTGACAGATATCCATTTCTTCCCTTCTGTCCTGTTTCAGATTCTTTTTTTAATGTCTGGTCTTTAAAATGAGGAAAGATTTAAGAAAAACAACAACCCTCGCTCAAATTTACCAAACCATGAAAAGTAATTCGTGGTTTAACCTCAAAGGAGTCTCTGAACAAGAATTCTCATATTTAAATAAGGTCATGTGGACATACCACCAGAATGAAATAATTCAGTGGGCAAAAGTGTCACTTCTTCATGTAAGATCCTTGGGAAAAAAATGTTCCATGGGGACATGACAACTATATATTGTGGTGCAGTCCTTCAGAGATTCTAGGTGACACGTTAAGGACTCAAAGATGTGACCTGTAGAGGTCAACCCATCATTACCATCATATCTCTGGAGTGGTACATTTTCAGTATTTGAAGGGCTTAGTATTTTTCCACATGTATTTATAATACCTGTAAGCATTGCTGCATACATCTATTCTGACAGTCACAGGTAAGAGCATAAAATAGTAATGCTGTGGGAATGGTTGTGGAGAAAAGGATCTGCCTGGTCTGCTGGCAAAGATTTACAAAGCATCAAAAGATCTCAAAATTTTATCGTATTTTTCTGAATCAGGGAAAGCCATTCAAATTAGAAGAATTAAATGATAAGGGACTAAATATGGTAAGAGCATTCTAAGGGTAGAAAGTAAGAGGAGACTATTTATAATGAAATAGGATGAGATAATAGATAGCTTGCTTCTACCATCTACAAGAATATCAGCAGCTAGCTTGTGTGCCACGGTGTCTGAACAAATGCACCTACATAGTCAGATTTGTCTCTTATTTCTGAATATGTTGCCCTTCTTCAGAACATGGACAGGGTGAGGTAAGTGACTGTAACATAATATACCTCCACCAGGTTAAACATGGTTAAATATTTATCACAGAAAATTCCAGCTATGATGGGAACTAGATTTCAGAAAGAAGTCTTTAGCTTTCATTAAAATAACCATTACAGGATATGAAATTTTCAATTCATAGATGTTCATACAATATGATACTATACATTTTATACTATATACTATGACTAGATTCAGAGAGAAAATAATAATAAAAAAACATTTCCACTATGACAGCAATGTTTCATACATACATACAATTTAGCTCTCATTCTTAATCCACAAAGAAAATACAATGGCACTCAATTATTTTCAATGGAAAAAATTTGAAAATTGCCGAATTTGCAGAAATAAAATTATGAAACATAATGTCACCAGTGAAACCCAAATCTGTTATTTATTTCTCCTAATGGCATGTCTCAAATATCAAATGTGATAGGCAATTAATAGTAATGTCTCATTACAGAAGTTAGAGGTCTATGCATGATGTAGTACTAACTGAAATTACGTACAAAACTTGAAAGTACCTGTTGTAACTATTCTTGTTTTATACACCAATGGAATATTCCTCAATTTGAAATGTTTTGTGCTACAGTAATAGGGCTCACAACTCTGTTTTAATTGCTCTGACTATTGTCATACATTGTGGTCATATGGATGCAGACAACAGTCACAGCTCACATTTAGGTGTCTTTTCAAGACAGAAAGACTAACATGTTAAAGCTGCACAACTTACTCTTTTTACTTGACAGATCAGTGGCAGTCCCATTAAAATAAGATATATGCTTTTACATTAGCCTGACAAGGGATTACACTAAATAAAATGTTTTTGACTGGCGTGAGTTTCCTATTACTCATTTTGTCCTTTGCTGCCAGAATAGGGATATAAAAAGGAACATAACATGAAAAGTCCTTGTCCTCAGGCTCCTTGAAATTACTTGGAGGCCAGCAGTCTTTAAATCACATGTGTTTTTTATTTAAGTTTTAATAGTATGCTGTTTTCCAATCACGATAATACTAACATTTAAATGCATATATTTCTCAAAAATAAATACCATTCTGATTGTTAATTCACTAACAGCAGTTTTATGTTGACATTTTTGCATCTCAGATACCCGTCTAAAAATAGAATTTTTGTTGTTCAACACATGGTATGCTATTTTTCTGTTGTATTTTATTTCTCTACCAAGTTGGAAGGTAAAAGCTGATGAACTTAAGCTGATGCATGATACTTTCAAGCTAAAAAAAGTGATATTGATGTAAGGTCCCCAGTAGAATTGGTTAGTTTGTGTCTCTCCTCTCTAATGGTCTGGTTTTTAATATGACTGACACTACATCACTCAACAGTTTACATCACCTTCAAAGAATGCAGTCTTTTTCACCGAAACTAAAGAGGAATCTCAGTGAAAGCAGTGAAAGAATTATATGGGTCACTAAATAGCCTGTGTTTTCTGAGTGAGCCAAAAGAACGGTTCCCACCTGCTCAAGCAAACATACAGTGTGTGTCCTGATTAGGAATCACGCTTGCCAGTTCTTTTCCTGCTCAGTGGAAAGGATATATCAGAGTTCATCATTTCCTCATTGTCAGATGATATAGTCAGCAGGAAAGGCCAGAAGCTAAAAGAGGCTTAACCACCTTTCAGTCCATAGCTAAAAAGTGTTGCTTCTTTATCCTGCTGAAGAGAAAAAATCAAATTCTTGTGGTTTAGAGAAAGCAAGCTATTTCATTATTAAATCCAGTCTTTGCACATCTTATGCTTGGTTCTGAATCAGCAGCTCAAGCAGTTCCTCAGTGTTTCCATGGATTCAGAGATTTCTGTCTTACCAAATCAAAACTGAGAAACAATTATGCTTTACATCTAACAGCTCAAGTGGGTTCACACTGGCCACCCACTTGCAGACACTGAATATCTAACTCCTTTGGTCCAACTGTACTAGCTCATTAAGCAATATTTTCCCAGTAATTTTGTGTATGTAAACATTGAACAAAAGGCTAAATATTGTACCAAAGAAGAACTGAATACTGCACAGCAAGGTTTGATGTTAGCAGCCAATTGCCTCCCCTGAAGTTGGAAGACAGCTTGGGTAACTATTCCAAAGATTAATGAGCAATCAGTTCTAAATTAAACCAAGCTCTCACACCCCTCACAAGTATGAATTTGAGCTACACTCACAGACATAAAATGCAGTATTTAGCTTTGTGTGTTGTGGAACATTACAAGCAGAGTGAAAAAATTCCTCTTTAGCATTTTCTTCACATTTTCAGCTTTTATTTTCCCAAGCAATTTGAAAGGAAATGGACCATGAGGAGGTTTGCTGCATCAAGCTATAAAGAGAAGTTTCCTGTCAGTCATTTCTAGAAATTATACAATCCCATTTTGGAACGGAAACAAAAATATTAACACAAAACTCTTCTGAGATACCACTTTCATACTGCTTTTAACAGTACAGTGAACAATACAAAGAAGTGGCTTTGGATGCTTTCCAGTGGCTCAGTAAACAATCAGTCATTGTTGCCTATGTTGCCATAGGCTCTACACATCTACCTCTATATCAGTTCAGTTTCTGAGTGCTCATACCCAACAAATAATACTGATAGAGTTAGGTGCTAGGTGCATACGCACATACTGCGTAATTTCCTCCCCTCCAGCACAAATTTGCCTCATTCTTTGAAAAATAAAATAGTTCAGAAAGTATCTCATCAGTTCAGAAATCTATTAATGGATACAGCTCTGCCATTTTTTCCAGTAAGACTCTAATATATTGTCTGTGCTCAGCTGGCTGTGCACATATGTATCCACAAAAAGGAATCAATTATATGTAACACTGTGTTTTTTACTTTATATTAGGTAAAGAGGAAAAAAAAAACACCAAGAATTTTGCTGAGTTTAAATCTCCAATATTCTAAATATGTTGAGATTAATTAAGGTACCATCCTAATTACTCCAGAGAATATTATATAGTAGGGTAAGATGTAGAAAGTGAAGGGATTCTGGTCATTTTGATACTGAATGCCATGTGCCTCTCTGAAATTCTGAACTGGATTTTTCCTTCTCACTTTCCATTGTATGCCAAGGAAGAGATACTAGATACTATGCTTTGTAGAATTTTTAAATGACTAAGCAACAAAAAAAAATCAGCATTACATCATTCTTAACGTTTTTGTATTTTCTTTCTCATAAAAAATTGGCTGTCAAATGTAGAAGACTTTTTAAAAAGATTCCGTATCTAAAGAAATTTCCAACAAAATTGATTGTATTTGATGCAAAAAAAACTGAAAATTAGGACAGACTGCAACTACGTTACAATGCAGCTATTATGGGGTCAACAAGGTGATGGTGGTTAGATAAAATACAATACCTATTGTGGAGTTCAATTGTTGCCTGAATGTACATTCTTAAGCCTCGCGAAATAGATACAAGGAAAAAATGTTAGTAGGAAATAAATTAACTGATTTCATATGTTTAGTACTGACAGTGTGCTTTGTAACTACAGACAGCCTCATATATTATACCATATGAAATGCTTGTTACCACTAGCTTTTCTTATCATAAACTAATGTTAGTAATTTATTTATTTATCTTAATGTACTACTTACATATGCAAGAAATATGAGTCATAAATAGAGAGACAAACTTAAGTAAGTTCTTTTTTAAAAAAATATCATATTCTTATTATTTCATCACCATCATATTAGAGAAATTATCAAGTTATATTCAAATAAATTGAAAGAAATGGAAAATGAAAAAGGCACTGAGTTGTCTATGATAGAGCCTCAGAGTTTAATAAGTAGTGATGTTGCACAATGGTTATTAATTTCCTTTACAACCAAATGCTCCCTCTTCTTACATCAGATTATAGTTTTGATTTTGTTTTCATTACTCATTGATGCTTATTTACTTTGAGTGACTGGCTATCCAAGTGTGCCAAGAAAACCTCATTTTACAAGATTGGCTCCAGAATTACAGAGTTTTCAGATATGTACTCTCTTTCTCTCATATATTGTGATTAAAAGCTTGACACATTCATTCAACTACCTGCCTAGCCACCCTGCTGTAGCTTCTACAAGAACAACAAGTTCTGTCCTTCTGCTTTACCCAGATCTTTATTACCACCCTCTGTCCCATTCATCATGTCTGTCTGCGAATGCTAAGTTCTGAAGGGCAGATAGGCTACAAGTCTCCAGAGGAGGCACTGAGGAGACATCCACAAAAAAAGAATCATGGACAATGTTAGAGGAAAGGAGGCAGAAAGGCTGAACTATCAAGTGAACTAAGAAGACATCAGGAGACGAATGTGTCAGAAAATATTAATTTAAAGAGATGAGGCATAAGGTTTAATATTAGGAAATTTTATGGAACAGCTACAGAGACATGACTAAATAAATAAATGAGATAGAGAGAAGAAAAGGAGAAAAAGGACAGAAGAAAAGGATGAGTAAAGCCTTTAAAAGTAAACTGGAATTAACCCTAGACTAAAAGTAAAATAAACATCAAATACGTGTCAAAAGGGAATGTGAAAAATAGGTGCAAAGCATAAGGAAGAAAGGAATTGCTAATAAAACACTGAAGGAGGAATTTATTTAGAAATGTAATTAAACTGGTTAATCACATTAGTTGGAGTACACTATGTACCAGTGGACTAGGATGCCTCCTACAAAACCAAATTCCAATGTCACTTGCGATAAGGACCAAATAAATTATAGTAAATTTACACAGAGTTCAATTTGCCTTTTCTGCTGAGAAACCTGATCAGAGCCTACATATTCTTTCCTGTGGAGGGTAAGACCAGTCAAACCAGGCTGAAACATATTTTAAAGAATATACTACAAATACACAGGCTTAATTAGCTACATTTTACAAACAGGCAAGTTGAGTGTCCGTTTGATAGCATGGCTAGGAACTTACTTTTTCTCAAGTTTAGGATTTGATATTTGAAATTTAGGTTACTTACCTAAAAATAACTTTGTGAACATTAGCTGAAATTTAGACTTCAAGTCCCATGAGAGCTTATAAAGAATTTGAAAATATATAGTTAACAGAAAGGTTAATCAAAGGTTAATGGTTCTTATGTCTGAGTAGAATGGAGAGAAAGTATGGACACTTTAGTAGCTTTTCCACATGTTATCTCATTTCAGATGGCAATCTCTGAGGGCTGTAAAGTGACTATCCTGCCTCTGTTTCTCAGATGAAAACAGTCAAGGGACATACCAGGCCATTAGTGTCTAATCAATTTGACATCAGTCAAGGAAAAAGTGCAAAAAGCTATATTTAGGAAATCAAAAGTGATCTGTGCAAAAAGCACTAGACAGATTAATCTTCAAAAAAGATGCTGAAAATGAGTAATCAGCCTTGAAAATATCTGGCCAAATTCTTACCTTGAGAAAGTAAATTAAGATACTGGATATTCCAGTAATTGCATATATGCATATATATTGCATATATATACTGCCTAGAGAGGTTGTGGATGCCCCCTTCATGGAAAGGTACAAGGGCAGCCTGGACGGGGCTTTGAGCAACCTGGTCTAGTGGGAGGTGTCCCTGCTTATAGCAAGGGGTTTGGAACTAGATGATCTTAAAGGTCCCTTACTATTCAAAACATTCTATGATTCTATGACTCTATATGCAATTGCAGTCTTTCAGTACTAAAAGGGAATAAACAGGAGGAAGACCAATTTTTTACATGGCCTCACAGTGACAGGACAAGGAGGAATGGTCTTAAACTAAAAGAAGAAAGATTTAGGTTAGATGTTAGAAAGAAATTTTTTACTCAGAGAGTGGTGAGGCACTGGAACAGGTTGCTCAGAGAAGCTGTGGATGCCCCATTCCTGGAGGCATTCAAGGTCGTGTTGGATGGGGCCCTGGGCAGCCTGAACCAGTGGGTGGCAACCCTGCCCATGGCAGGGGGTTGGAACAAGATGAACTTAAGTTCTTCTCCAACCCATGCCATCCTATGACTCTGTTATTCTATGATATGCTGATATTTTAAGCAGGAGGTTACAAGTCAGAATAGAGTATGTAAAAAAAAAAAGAAAACAAATAAAGGATCTAGGCTAAACCAATGTGTACGCTTGTGTTACTGAAACATGCAATGCATTTTATATTCTTTGACATAAGTCTTAAAATATTTGTGAAATTAAATGTTTATATAGGAAATTTAAAAAAAGAAGAAGAAGAAGAAGAATTAAATCAAGGATTAAACTTCAACATTTCCAAAATTAACAGAAAAGAAATTAGAAACAGTCCGAACTTTAGAGAATACAGGTCTGACTTGTTTGCCTGAGAGCATATGAATCTTTTTTCTTCTTCTCAAAATGATGTCAGGAATATTTTTGGGATGTCCTGATAATCTGCTTCACACAGACAAATAAAAAATTGCTAGAACAGACACAGAAATCCATGTTTTTACCTCCTGGATGAAAGCTCTAATCATCATGCAGTAGCAATATTTTCACTCTCGGGTCCTGTAAGTATTTGAATACCTTCGTGAAATAAGCAGACTATAACATGACGTACTGACCAAAATCCAAGTCTAAAAGCTTTATAAGCTAATATTTAGGGGCCTATACTGAAAATAATAATAACCATTTTAAACCCCTCAGGAACAGATTGGATCTTGCTTTCTGTTTCTCCAGGAAAAGTTTACCCTCTGAAGCTTTGTGTAAAAGGGAAGTTTGCATCCTTTTCAGCTTAAGATAGTCATTAAATGCTATCTGAACTTAATATATAGCAACATCATAATGAAAATATATATGTTGAACATATTAAATATTGAAAAAAATGTCATTCAGTTCTGGAAAAGACAGCTTAAGTAAATACAAAGGAACACAAAATCTAAAATTCAGCTCTTCATTTATCCTGAGACAAATACTGCATTGATGATGGAATAAAGGTGATTTAGAACATATTTGGCTGGCTACAATTTTTTCAGGTATTGTAGCAACAGCGTAGCTCCAGTAAGTTCCTTATGAAGGAATACAGCTCCGTTAAGATGAGACTGATGTGGCAACGCCCTCACAATCAATATTGTTGGATGTTCTTTGATGACCCTAATGCACACTAAGGATACTGGTAGCTAGTCACCCATCACAAAGCTGGCAAAAGATCACAAAGTGCAGAAAACAAGCACATTTTTTTACCTCTCTTTCCACCACAACTACACTCAACTATAGTGGCAGTAGAGGGAAAATAAAAACAAGCCATATAATTAAGAAAATACTGAATACCTCTGAAATAAAGACAGAAGGTTTTGGTCATTCTTGTTGCTTGCTTTTTTTTTTTTTTTCCTGGCTGGAGATGGGAGATATTATTGTTCATTAGGTTCTCATTTCTGAAAAAGCCTACAAGAAAACACTAAGCTAAAATTAAGTTTATATTACCAGCTATTTAATCACTTAGGGAACATTAGAAATACACAGTTCAAAAAGGGCCTAATAGAAAACCTGAATGTCCAGTAGTGACTCTGATATACATCTTTATTAGTACTATTTTATATCAGCTACCATAACACTATCCAGTCTTTTGTTATAAGTGTGGGCATCTAAATGATTCCTATATCATGAGATCAAACTGGGCAAACTCAGAAGATCAGCCAAAAATCGCCATCAAATTCAAGACATCCTGAGTAAGGTAGATCTGAAGAAATAGCACCTCCAGCAAAGCTGACTTGACTCTGATAAAAAGATTAGGCCTACAGTAATCACTATCAGTTGAGACTTTCTTTTTTCCCTATATCAGTCAGGCACATACCTTATACTTCCTGAGTGAAAGGGAAAGCGAGTGAAAAAAGAGTATTTACTAAACTATTAAGATGATACTGCTGATTATGCCTACTGAAATTACATGGGAAAACTGTGGTAACCATAACTTTGGTGCCACACAGTCAAAATAGTGCTGATTTTTAAAATGATCTGAAGAGATAAGGTTTTTTGTGTTTTTTTTTCTCTGATGGACATTTTTCAAACATCAGAATGACAATAGCCTGGCAAACTGTTCTACACACAAGTCACAATTCAGACTTTGAAGATGTTTTACTCAGTCTTTCACTACTAATCCAGGAAATCAGTTTTTTTTCTTCTTGTTCTCCTTCTCAGGAAAAATTGAAACGTTCCAAAATTAGAAGAAAAGGGTACATTTGCACTTTAATCACTTGTCTGGATTTGTTGAACATAAATCAGACATCCAAACCCCATCAGCATAAGAGAAATTAGACTCTTTCTGACATCATTTAGCAATCTTATATGCCATGTGCTTTTTATCATAAAAATTTATGGATTACTTTTTTTTTTTAAGTTTGGAGTTAAAGAAAGAAGTAAAAAAAGGAGCTTTAACTTTCTGATTTCTTGGAAAACATTATATAAACTCAGCCACTTATAAAAACAAAACAAAACAAAACCTTCTGTGAAAAAGATACTGTACAATATTACTGAAGAAAAACAACAACAGAAGTGAATGTAGAAAATAGAGCTATGCACTGAAAATACTAGGCATGCTCACTTGACTATAGATATGCATAGGATTTGTTAAGTCCAAGACAGGACTGCTTCTTGTCTGCATGCCAGGACTGACACCCACTAATCCTCAACAAAGCTTTTCTGACAAAATTGCTTCACAGTACTGGCAAATCTTCAGGAAACATATGATTACATAAAACTTCTGTTGTGTAATTCCATGAATCCTATACAAGTTGTAATCACTCTCAGAGCACTCTAAGTCAGTGTTAGTGAGAGATTTAGTTGATCATTCTGTTTACCTCTACAAATGGAAGGAAAACACAACAAATAGTGGCTATTTCACTGTGGTTTTGGTCCTCAGGACAGTGAGTTGCCCATTGTGTTTGGAATAGAAGCTAGTTAAATACAGGGACTGTACTGTTTGTTTTAACATCATATGGTCTTACTACACCATTATAACTGTGCTGTGGTTTAACCTGGCAAGAAGCTTAACACCACACAGGCTCATTCCCCTCTCTTCCAGAGGCATGGGGGAGATAATCAGAAAAAAAAAACTCTATAAAATCTATTTACTAAGATGGAAAAGGAAGAGAAAAATAATTATAATGATAATAACAATAATATACAAGAGCTTCTTGTGACCCTCCCGCCCCGATCCTCTCACTGGCAGGACAGTATAAGAAGCTGAAAAACTGAACAGTTTTTGTCTTTGTACTACACCGCTTAGCAACAACCAAAATATCAGTGGGTTATCAACATTGTTTTTCTCCTAAAACCAAAACACAGCATCATAGCAAACACTATGGAGAAAATGACCTCTGTCCCGGCTGAAATCAGGACAAATTGGTACAAATATATTTCTCATTTCCTACCTCATGGCAACAATGAGCTTCTGTGGTATAAGGAGACTATATGCAAACTCTGAGTTTTTGTGTATCACAAATACCATGTGATAGCAAAAGTCCTCAGTGCAATTACACTTCTTTATATGCTGACATTGTTTAGGATGATAAAGTTTATAGAATTAAAGTAAAAGAGTAAGCATGTTCCAAAGTAGGGCAAAATAAAATAACAAATTATCTTCATTATCTTTGGAAAGCTCACAAGCATCTACCATCATAACTGAATATTTCTGGCTAGTTTCCCATAAAATGAATGTTATGAGGCAGACTTCACAGCATAAACTTTAGCAGATAAGAATCATCCAAATGCATTAATTTTAAATAATATCACTTTGGTTACTTCTTTGCTCTGATAAGCAAAAATAGTAGAGATACACCTCGCATTCTCTTTTTTGTACTTACTGTTGTATGTAAAATACACACTAATTTTATTTTAAAAAATAACGATCCAGTAACCTTACACAGATTTTAAGAAGTGCGTAATACATCATGCTGGTTCTTCAGTTGTGTCTACAGTTAAATATCTCCATCTTCAGGAGTGGCCTTTAGTCCTGTTTATCTTTCTCATTTAACTTCCAAAGTTCAGTTTTGAAACTCTCAATCTTAAAGTATTTTAAACAAGAGAAAGAAAAAAAAGAGACTAATCATTATCAACACTAATACAGTTAATATAAAAGCACAGTAAATATAAGGTGCTCCAAAACTATTTTTTTTTGTTGTTTCTTCTTGTTTTTTTTTCTAGAGAATTCATTCTATAATATTGAAGATACAGTTTTGTCAGAATTTAATCTAATAGATGCATATCTTTAGTAGTTAATGCTTCTTGCAAAGAAGTCCCTCTATGGTTTTTGATTTTGAGGGAAAAAAAAGTCTCATTACTCGCTATCGTCCTTCCAGCATCACTATTTTAAAACCACTATTTAAAAAACCATTAACCTGGAGCACTGAGAGTAAATAATACCTGTCTGAAAAGATGTCAGTCGACATTTTTCCCCCAATACACTGTAACTCCTCTGCCTGGCAGACAGCTTCTAATACCGTTCACAACTCCTATTGAGAAAAAAAGTCCTATTCTTTTTCCTCCAAGCACATTTTTTACACACCTCTATCATTTCCACAGTCTGCTGGCTCCTGTACCTGGGTGGGGATTAAAATCTGCCTCACAGGCACTCATATTCATGCTGCAGAGGAGTGGCAAAGTCAAACGGAGCACCACAGCCAAGGCATGAATGGCACTGCTCCCGCTCAGACGGTGTCCCCGAGGACTGGCGGCACACAGCAGCAGAGAATCTCCCTGCTAATCTCCTCAAACTGTTGTTGACCTACCTCTGCCATCCCCTCCCCAGTATATAATAAATCAAGCACATTTTACATGAAAAATGAAGTAATTACTCAGTGAATCCAATGGCTAATTGCACACAGAAGCCTCTGGGAGATGTGGGACAAATCCATGTCAGATTTCAAAAGGCTGAGAAAAAGCAAACTAAGTTAATAACTCCTCAAATACTGACAGACTGAGAGGGACTGAAATGCACCATTTCTTCAGACAATCGAATACTCTGCTGAAGGGAAATGGAAAGTTCTAGCTATATAGCTTAGCTTTTAAGGGATTTTGAGGAAACACTGTACCAGAAACAACCCGTTTCTGAAGAAAAATGTCACAGAGCTGCAGTTCTTGAGTCAGACATCATTACTGCACATTATATACAGCAACCTTCTCTGCTTTTGTACCCTACTTGCCTTCCACCTGCTTTACCACTGTGTACTGAGTCCCATTTCACTTCTTTTCCTCCCCCCTTTCCATGGTTTCCAGTGTTTAATTCCTTCTTCAATTAAATTCAGTTCACTTGCTGTCTCTTTCCCCAGCTCCCCTCTTTATTGTTCCTTATCCAGCCAGACCTTCCCTAAGCTCCTATTACCAATTCATCTCTCTGGCTGCTCAGATGCCTTGTGCCTGAGCTAGCCAGACTTTAAAGGAGAGGAGAAAAGGGTCTGAGACAGGGCAAAGGCAAGTGAAAGAGAGACCAGTTCTCTTGCCCCCATTTAAATGTTCAAACAGTCTTTGTTCAAAGCAGATCACATCAGGTGCATTCAGCTTCACCAGTACAGCTCTGCCCTGAATGAAGCATTTTTGTCATGTTTGAGTACAATACCTCATCATCTGGAAAATACTAGCAACTATAAGAGACTATAAGATACTCGTTTGTTAGAGGTAATAGCAATGAAGTGCTGGTATCTACTGAACATATGTCCTTTTTCAACTTGGATAAATCGGCCTGGATTACCACGGGACAGCAAAAGAAACATCTATGACAGAAATGCCATTCCTCTGCCAAATTCCAAGGTCACTTACAATCTGGTATTGAAAAACAACACATTTTTCTCCAGCATAGCTGCTGGAAACAGCTGAACCATTTTGGCGGATTTTTTCAAGTCTTCTTCCTGAGGTGACTAGCCAGCATGGAAAATTTTAGCCTCAGTAGCTATAGATCCTGCCAAGTCTCATATTTTTAGTGTGAGACACACATTTTCACTCATTTTCTAGGTGCTCCCATAGCAGTTACCTTCATCTCACATAGCCACAAGGCAATGCTGAGATCTTGTCTGCAATTCAAGAAGGATTGTATCAGCAGGATACAACTCATCAGTTAATGTTTTCTTTGGAGAAGGGGGAAAAAAAACCCTCAAAATCAAAAACTTTTCAGTTGGCTCTTTAAAAATACGATTTTCAAAAATTTGCAGTGACACGTGGAAATTAAATTTGGATGCCTGTACTTTTCTTCATTGGCTAGACTTCTCAGCAGGAGCTACAAGCCCAGTTACATCAGAGAGAAAACTAGATCTCATAAAAGAGACAAGTAGCATGGAGGACTTAAATCAGACCTATAGCTTCATTAAGCTACCAGAAATAAGAAATATATATATACTCAAAGGTTTTGATTGAAGATTTTATTTCAGCAATGGAACTTCAACCCTTTTTAAAGAAGAAAATAGGTCAAGTTAGCTAGAGTTCTAATGTTTTGAAACAGAGAAATATTCAAAAACAAAAAAGAAAGCTCTTGGGCACTGTAGAATCTGAGGTAACTGGATTTGATCAGATAAAGACAAAGGCAATTATTTACATAACAAAAAAAAGAAGGAAATCCACAGAGAAAAAACAGTCTTACTTTCATGATATCTTAGAAACAATCAGACATCAAAACATTATTTTCATGCAGACGTGTTTTATTGTCTTCTTAGTTTTAATCAACATACGAGGATGAGTTGGAGATACTCATAACTTCATTCTACAATTTACGTTTCCATAAGTCATATTTGGTAATATTTAACTAGTATATTTGTTTATGTAAAGCAAACACAGCTTCTTTTTTTCTTAATATAGTAAAATGACAGTGACATATGTCACAGATAGGATAGGTGATTCAGGTAGTGTTAAAGTTGTGGCCAGATGTGAAACTCTTCAAGTTTGCACCGAGACTGCAAGATGAACAGATATGAGGGTACATTCAATACAGTAAAACATTATATCATACATATATGCTATAGAGGAGAATCTTTATATTACTCTTATCCCTTTAAAGAAAACTACCTTTTCAAAATACCTCTGATTTTAGATGTTTTGGCTTTGAAAATCCCTATTTCTGTCATCTTAGGGCATCTGAATGTCACTGTCTATGCCTCAAACATGAGAGGATAGGAAATATAGGAGTAACCTATTTTGAAGTATTTATATACTTCATGAGTTGGAGGAAAGAAAATATGTTAACCTGCTGCTGATTGCCAAAGTAAGGATTCTCAAAGAAAGAAGGTAAATGAGCTTACTCTGAGCTCTGTGTTAACACGGCTAGCACTTAATGTTAGCTTGATTCTGTGTACACGAGTCTGAAATACAGAAACAGTAGAGGAAATCTGTGGGTACTGGTGGATGGCAAGCTGGACATGAACAAGCAATGTGCACTCACAGCCCAGAAAGCCAAACGTATCCTGCACTGCATCAAAAGAAATGTGGCCAGTAGGGTGAGGGAGGTGATCCTGCCCCTCTGCTCTGAGCTGGTGATGCGTCAACTGAAGTAATGTGTCCAGACGTGGAGTCCTCAGTACAGGAGAGACATTGACCTGTTGGAGCATATCCAGAGGAGGGCCACAAAAGTGATCCAAGGGATAGGACACCTCTTCTATGAAGAAAGGCTGAAAGTGTTGGGGCTGTTCAGCCCAGAGAAGAGAAGGCTCTGAGATGACCTGATAGAGGCCTTTCAGTATATAAAGAGAGGCCGTAAGAAAGGAGACAGACTTTTAGCAGGGTTTGCTGTGACAGGACAAGGGGAAATGGTTTCAAACTAAAAGAGGGGAGATTTAGTTTGGATATAAGGAAGAAGGTTTTTACAATAGGGGTGGTGAGGCACTGGAACAGGTTGCCCAGAGAAGTAGTGGATGCCCCGTCCCTGGAGACATTCAAGGTCAGACTGGACCAGGCTCTGAGCAACCTGATCTAGCTGTGGATGTCACTGTTCATTTCAGGGAGATGGACTAGATGACGTTTAAAGGTCCTTTTCAATTCAAACGATTCTATGATTCCATAAAGACAGTAGCAATATATTACTGTTACTTAAAAACTCTTATGTTACTTCTAATCCAGTTATTTCTAATTTCTACTGAAAATCTGAAATTTTTCAGAAAAATGAAAATTTTAACTTTGCACAAAATATTCCTTATTTTATTCCCAAATGCTTCAATTCAAAACTGTTCAGAATCATTATATCCTTAGTTATTTTAATGACGGATACATACAAAATTATGTATGTATGTTATATACATAAATATAGTATATTTAGTATTTAGTATAATTATATATATACAGTATGGACGTATAAGTGTGTGTAAATATACTTACTTATATAGTATGTACATGGTCAAAGATCAGCATTGCCACATTAAATCAAAAATACAGTTTTATATTTACATATTTTAAATTTTTCCTGTCCAAATATCTTGCCAGCAAGTAAGCACAAATAAGTACAGCAAGCATACTAGCTTCTCAAAAACTACCCCGTTTAGGAGATAATGCACAACTGGGAATAAGAAAGGAACAAATATATTTATCTGTTTCCAGAAATGTGTGAGCATCCTAAATTTCACCAGGTCAGATCAGTATAAATATATATACGTAATACAATTGCAGGTTTTCAATTTTGCATATATACATCTTTATTCTTTTCTCAAAGATATTCCAGAAAAGACGGTATTTTTATGCAGTGAAATGGCACAATCTCAGTACTGTTTCCTTGCACTGTAATCCATAGGATCTTACACTGTGTGGAAAGTGTTAAAATACCTTCTAAAATACTCTACTACTCACTTTTTCTTTTGAAGAAAGTATAAATAGTGTGGAAGCTCACTGATTTTTGAAAGCTTTTGTTTTCTCCTTGCTCATATTCAGTCCTTCTATACCACCTCTAAAGGTAGAACTGATTTTCTCTTTTTAAATTCACATTTGTTTTCTAAGTACTTATTATTATGTCAGTAGTTTAATTCAGTTTCTAAAAAGGACAACTTTAAATCACTGCAGAAAAAAAATCACATACACTATATACTGAGCTAAACGCTCAGCTTCTGAAGCTCTGGCAACTCAGTTCTTGCTACATTCTTGATAGGAGACTAGGCAGTGATAAGGCAGTGAGTTTGATGATAAAGCACTGAATCTGACACACCAAAGATAAATGAGAATTACTGATAGAAAGCTGCTCCACTTTTGCCTTCACTGTATGGAAAGGTAGGTTCATTTCCATCTGCCTGTCAGGTAACCGAAAACAACGGGCCTTATCCTTCCTTAATCTCAATGGGTTACCCTCATAAGCTCTTTAAAAGTTATATATGGAAGCCGAAGTAAGCCGATTAGCAATGGTTGTTTGCAATCGGACATCAGCAATGTACATAATAACACTGGGATATTACCGAGAATACTGAATGAGGATGGTGCCAGTGGGAAGATGTAGCAATGTTATTTAAGACACAGAAGGGTCACATCAAACTCAGGAAGTGGCTATGTACATTTTCAAATACAACTTTTTCCATCCTGAAACAGCCATTTAAAATTTCCAAACTCTGAAGAGGGTACCCTTGCTCACGCTACTCAAACTAAAAAGCTTCACTGTTCATCACTTTCTAGGCAGATATTTAACCTTTCCCAAATCCTGATTTCTCAAAGTTCTAAGACAGGAACTGATACCACTCATTTGTGTCAGTTAGGTGTATTTTACTGAATACCATTAATGCACCTAATGCTCTCCAAAATACATTTTGTGTTTGTATTGAATTAATGCAGCTTTGAAAAAAATCATGCTAGCATTTTGTACTGTAAGATCACCTTGCTAATATTTGTGCTGTGACACAGCACAGTTCAGTTACAATCTGTATCTTCGTCATCTAATGTGGCAGCAAAACCAATGCTGAGCAAACTACAACTATCAGCCCCTTCCGAACTGATTTTAGGCTGTCTTGCATCCTTTAAAATGGTATCTGTGTCATGTTCACGCAGTTTTCAGTCATGAATAGCACTGAAAATCGAGAGCACAGAAAAGAAAGGTAGTTGATTAAAAGTAAAAATATGACAGAATAGTGTATACATTAGTGCAAGTTCTGTATGATTCTCCTCTGAGATTAGACAACCTTTTGATTTAATTTTTCCTGACAGTTCTGTATAATATCATAATAGACAGAATGTCCTTGGTTATCACTTTTGTTTCCTCTCACTGTTTGTCCTTGTCTAGTGCAGATGCATTGTCTGGGCCACATCACTTTTAGACAAAGCAAATACACTGGAAAGTTTTTTCCTGCAGTTTTAGGTGAAGGTCCTCTCAATGGCCTATCCAGGATTCTTGTTGCAATTCTGAGTATTGAATTACTTCCCCTCCTTCAACATACAGCATTGTGGATCGGAAACAAAAATATGTGACCTGCCAATAGTTAAATGAGCATAGATGACAAATTTCAAAACTATAATTACCCCTTATTTATATTAGAAATCCCCAAGGGTATGTTCAGATATGCACAAAGCCCAAGTTCTTATATATTCTCAGCATGCTAGCATGTTCCTGTAATTTTGTCAGTCAAACACGACCACAGCCACACAGAGGCTCTACAGTAATTCCTAACCACTGGAAAGGTGGTTTAAGCCTTTGCCACAGCTGTGCTAAAGAAAACAACATGGTCAGAAACACTTTCAGCTTGGGTTTGTGAAGCAAAGACTGCTCTTACACATGTAATGCAGATATAGCCAGAGACACAAGCTTAGTAACTTGAAGGTATACAATCTTAGACGTTGGTATATGGCTCAAAATAAAAGAAAGACTGATGACAGTTCAGTGCTGAACCTGAAAGACGCTTTAATGATTTATCCACAGTAACATATGATGTTTGAAGTGGATTAGGTCCTACAACAAATTTATGTAGTTGAAACTCATTCCAAATGTCCAAGTTTGAATATTTGTTAAATTTCTCTGGAGTCCTACTGCCAGAAGGAGAGATTGTGCTTAGATTTTGGACTGCAAGCTGCACATGATCTCAAAGTATAATCATGATTATAATAGTTAGTTTTGATACAAGTTGAATTAAGTGGTACATATATGAGACTGTTACACTACCCTTAAAATTGCAGTACCTTTTAACTTGGAACAAAAATACAAAAATATACATTTTTCAAAATAATGATGATTTTTACTTATCCTTTCATCCATAAATCTGTAGTGCTACATTAATACAGTACTTTTATCCCTGGGAAAACAAGAGAATGACAAATAACACCTCTTTTTTTCCATCATGTGCTTGTTAAAATGGAAAAAAAGAAAACAACCAACCATACACCTTATTTGGCATGAGCGAAGTTGCAGACACCCTGTCTTCTCTGCATTCTTTCAACATTTATATTAGAGAGATAGATGGCAATGCGACACAGGAAATAGGGTAGATAAAACCATTCTGCTTAAACAGAAAGTGACTGTGGTCTTTATAAGAATATTCAACTATTCTTTTTCAGCTATTGTTCCACAATCTGCAAAAAGTATTTCTAGGCCTCCAAGCATATTCTAATTTCTCAGACTGGGAGTTACACCTCTCCCTGGAAAGGCTCAGTATCTGACTCTTGATGGTTCACATGCCTCATTACTTGCCATTTCTTCACTGTAATTATTGCAGAGGTTTTGAAGGGTCAAAGAAAGAGAAGCAAATCCAATATGGTTAGAGTTGAGACAATTTTTCTGAGGGCTATAAAAAGTAGAACAGGTACAACAGAGGTAATCTAGCTTTAAAAAGAGCTAGGGATGGGTGGAAAATACCTGCTCTTCCTTTCTGTGCATATAATATGTACAAGAAATGCTGTGAGAATATGAAATTGTTTGGCTGTAGTTTAAGCTACAAATAAAAGTCTCTCCAGAATTCACCTTTAAGATGTTTTAAACTAGGCTGACATCTAAACCCTTCTCAGACTGCTGATTTTTGAACTGACTCTTTTACTGTTTTTATCTCATTAGAAAAGTCACGTTTCCACAAATTACATAGTTGTACCGAAAATCTGTGAGCAAACATACCAGTAAAGTCAGAATGTGTGTAACTTGCTCTGAAGGATATAAATAAAATCCTTTTGTTTTACTTAAATCAATGATAAGTATTACAGAAAGTGGTGCAACTAAGAATTAAGATCTGATTGCTCCTGTGTTTCTGTACCAAAGAGTGTAAGTGGAAATATTCGTGACTTTCCCAATGTCCTTCTGAATCTATGGTTACCTACTGAATCAATATGCACGACCAAAGAACAGGATAGCTACATTCTCATTTCTACCCAGTTCTGTAGATTTGTGTTAACTCTTGCGAATGTAGATGTGTACAAAAAATCTAAATAAATGGTGGTGGATGATTGCCTATTAGAAAAGCTAATCTCCTCTTAAGCTCTCATGCAAAGGAATGGCTTTGCATTGCGTACAAACTGTGCCCTGTGCCCTTCTAGTCCCATCTGGATTTCAGTACCGTTAAGGTGCTCATCCATACATTCATTATGGCCAATTCTCTTTCATTTAACAAAAGTGACAGAATCATTCCTTTTTCTTTTAAATCATGGTTGAAACATTTAATTGACTATATAGACATTAATAGACCAATACAGGCAGTGACAGACTTGCTGTCACTGCCAACAAAATCTTGTAGTCCAAGTCCAACTGCTCCCTTTGGATTGAAAATCACTGTAGTGTTATTCTTAATTTATCTCACCATCTGCATTTACGTAATAAATAATAAAAACAAAAGGCTTTGAAATTAAAAAAAAAATTATATACTTCAAAACTGCTCAGACTGAACCTATTTAGGAGCTGGTTCCTGTCTTATTTTGTTTTTTAAAGGCAAAACATGAGCATATACATGGTTGATTTGCATTCATTGTAACTGTGAGATTACAGGGTGGGAGTCTAAAATTAAAATAAATTTTAAAAGAACACGCTCCCAATCACACAACCACTCACCAGCTCACTTGTCTTGTACCCACATCTAGGAAAAAAATCAAAAAAGAATCGTATGTTTTAACAGGATATTTGATTGAATGACCTAGTCCTCAACCCTAACTATTCCGTATTAGCATTTCTCCATTCCATTCTTTTTTTTTCTTTTTTTAAGAAAAAACAGAAAACAAACATAAGAAGATGTACTGTATATATTTTTATAGCTACTCACATGATGAGGAGAGGGTTTCAATATCGTTTGAGATTTCTGGTGTATCTTCAATAAAAATAATGGAAAGTAAATTTTTTTCTTATTTTTTTTTCTGAATATCGTACATATATATTAATAGTTTTTCAAGCAGTGAATTAGAACATCCCAAAAGATAGACTGTAATAAACTCTCTGATGTAAGGATGTAGTATTCTTTATATATATATTGACCATGTGTGAGACAGCACAATGTAGAGTAACCATAGCAACAATATAATATGTTGAGTAAATCAGGTTGAAAACTGTCGAGTGCATTAAATATGCAGGGCACAGAGTTCTTATCCTGCTGTTGGATCAGGCCCATACTAGTTCTTTATATTAACCTGCCCTATTTTAAATAAACAGTCTCTAAACCTCCCCAAATTAAGCAAGAATCACTTCAGGCTCTGGAAATGATTGCACACTTGAATACAGTTCAGAGAAAGCTTTGTTTGTAGAATGCTTTGAAGATAAATCCTAAAGCAGAGTTTTTAGTCTATACAAGCAGTAAAATAAAGTGCAGATCTGGATCAGGGAAAGATTGGAGCAGTACCTAGTGGATGATTTTAAGAAAAACATACTATGTTGAAAGTATGCAGTCAACATAGTGTTTTGAAAAGCAGACTAAGAATAAAAAAATCTTTTTTCAAATTTCAATTTTCAAATTAAAGGAAACAATAGAAATTCTAGACTCTAGACTTTAACAATTTTCTATTTATCTTCCTTCAAATTATGACTTAGGTGTCTTTTAAGGGCTAAAAGTATGTGCTGAACATTAAAATATTTGAAAGGAAAACTAATTTCGAACCTAAGATGAACGTGGTCATGGGGAATTTGTTTCTGTAAGTGTCCATTAAAGCAAAGGAAATTGCATTCAAATGAGGCTTTATTCTTTGTTATTTGTCCAAACTTCTGTGGTTCTTGAAGCAATTTTTATGATGAAAAAATTGCAAGAATAGAGGACCATATATTTTCTGAGTTACAGTTAAATGAACATGTTCTTAATTCACTTTTTTTTTTTGCCATTCTATTTCTATCATTAAGATTTTTATTTTCAGTTTAATTACACAAAGAAATTGAAACATTGCCTAAATACAAATATCAGAGTAGAAGATAAACACTCACCAAAGTAACTACATCAAGTAGGCTCTGAAGTTTTCCCTTCAAATCCAGAATAAATCACTCTGAGCAGCACAAAAACCTGCAGTCATCTTCAGTTTTCAGTTGTCATATTTTACCCTGTCAAATTTGTTATGAAGTCCAACCCTCCTGTATTCTTTAGTAAACATTGTTAGGGGGAAATAACTGTTTTCAAGTGTCTTTCCTTTACCTTCCATTTAGCTTTAGGCAGTGTCGTGGAACAGCAATGGCCACTGCAGTGTTACAGAGACAGCAGCACACACTGGTACTCACAGATTCTAGGGTGCTTCTACAAATGTGCAAAGGTAATCTGCTTTCAGAGTTATCAAAATGCACTACAAATTTTAAAATGGCTTTTTCTAAGTAGTGACAAAATATATAGTCATTAACAACCTGTGTCATTTTCTTTCTCCTGTGTTCTCAGAAAAGACACTCAGAAATACTTTTTTCAGTTCTATCTCATTGTGCCTCCTCTCACTATGACACCCATAGACCAGCTGTTTAAAATTAGTCATCTATACCATGCATCATACATATACATACATATATAAGTATATACACATATATCTACATATGCATATATGTGGGTGTTCACTAAAATCTGCCTATAGTGAAAATCTTCAGATATTAGATGGATCAAGTATGCCAAAATGCTCTGACTAAAGTTGGGTTTCCTGTTAGGATACTTTCATATCCTGTTAGCTGTTATATGGTATACATGATGACTGGGAAAGCAGCCTCTGGCCCACTGACTTTTTCACGCTCTAACTAGTAAGTAGGAAACAACAGGGGTTGAGGGGAGCTCTATGAAAGAGTGCTCGTCAGAGCGTGACAAATTGGAAAATGGGCTCTTCTGTATTCTGTAATGACAAGAATATTTAATAGGCTATGTAGGGGGTACATTAAAAAAGATGTTCGGTAGCCAGAAAGTACACTCCTGGGGTGAAGTCCTAGTCTCACCAAAGTCAATTGAAAAAGTTCCATCAGATTGAATGGGGCCGCAATTTCACTCCTTGTGTACACTTGAGTGAAAATGTCTATTTAATCTTACAATAGAAAGGAATTCCATTGTTTGCTTTTGGATTCTACACAAAACACCAAAAATAGCTGTTTAGGCAAGCCATAATGCTTATGAGGTTTAAAATAAACCCATTTAATTTTCTCTTCTTCCTTCACCACTCTCAAAATGAGAGTCTGCCTTTAGGTGCTTAGTGGTGAATTATGTCAGTTGTACTTTTTTATCCTACAGTTCAACCGGGTGCAGAGGGCCATAAAGTGGATTATTGAAAAATGGCTTGCAAAAGTGCAAAGTAAAATTTATCTAAGCAGGCTTTTTTCCCCACTTGGCTCGTAACTCTAATATTAGTAATTTTGCTCCCACTGACATTTATAAGAATTGTGACTGCAAAAAGACTGAAAAAACCTATTGCAGAGAAGTGATCCAATTGCTGGGGCATAAGCCTAGGATCTGTGTTAAAATCCTTTCTCTTCCAGTAATATCTTGGCAAGGTTGCTTTGGACTTGATTTTTAAAGGTGTTAGGCTCCAAGAAAGTCAG
This sequence comes from Numida meleagris, assembly GCF_002078875.1. Taxonomy (NCBI): domain Eukaryota; kingdom Metazoa; phylum Chordata; class Aves; order Galliformes; family Numididae; genus Numida; species Numida meleagris. The sequence goes on along the minus strand of NC_034409.1, from coordinate 157,376,490 downwards.
ACAGGCACCAGATTAGATTTTCAAAAGCATTTCTGGTATCTAACTCTTTCTGACTTCTGTGATGACTTTAAAGAATGGGGGAAAAGGTTCATAGAATCATAGAATCATAGAATTGCTCAGGTTGGAAAGGACCTTCAAGATCATCAAGTCCAACCGCAACCTAACCATACTGCTCTAACAACTCACCGCTAAATCATGTCCCTGAGCACCACATCCAAACGGTTTTTAAACACATTCAGGGATGGTGACTCAACCACCTCCCTGGGGAGCCTGTTCCAGTGCTTAACAACCCTTTCTGTAAAGAAGTTTTTCCTCATATCCAACCTAAACCTCCCCTGGTGCAACTTGAGGCCATTTCCCCTTGTCCTGTCACTTGTCACCAGTGAGAAGAGACCAACCCCACTCTCACTGCAATCACCTTTCAGGTATTTAAAGAGAGTAGTGAGGTCTCCCCTCAGTCTCCTCTTCCCCAGACTAAACAGCCCCAGTTCCTTTAGTTTCTCTTCGTAGGGCATATTCTCCAAGCCGTTCACAAGCCTTGCTGCCCTTCTTTGGACCTGCTCCAGCACCTCAATGTCCTTTCTGTACTGAGGCACCCAAAACTGAACGCAGTACTTGAGGTGAGGCCTCACCAATGCCGAGTACAGGGGCAGGATGACTTCCCTAGTCCTGCTCACCACACCATTCCTGATACAAGCCAGGATGCCATTGGCCTTCTTGGCCACCTGGGCACACTGCTGGCTCATATTTAGCCGACTGTCCATCAGCACACCAAGGTCCCTTTCTGTCAGGCAGCTTTCCAGCCACTCCTCCTCAAGCCTGTAGGGTTTCCTGGGGTTGTTGTGACCAAAGTGCACGACCCAACACTTGGCCCTGTTGAAACTCATGCGGTTTACCTTGGCCCATCGATGCAGTCCATCCAGGTCCCTCTGTAGTGCCTTTCTACCCTCTGGCAGATCAGCACTCCCTCCCAACTTGCGGTGTTGTCCGCAAACTTACTGAGGGTGCACTCAATCACCTCATCAAGATAATTGATAAAGATGTTAAATAGAAGTGGCCCCAGTACCAAGCCCTGGGGGACACCACTCGTGACTGGCCGCCAACTGGATTTAACTCCATTGACCACAACTATGGGCCTGGCCATCCAGCCAGTGTTTCACCCGGCAGAGCGTATGCGCATCCAAACCATGGGCAGCCAGGTTCTCCACAAGGATGCTGCGGGGGTCAGTGTCAAAGGCCTTACTGAAGTCCAGGTAGACCACATCGACAGCCTTGCCTTCATCCACTAAGTGGGTCACCTTGTCATAGAACGAAATCAGGTTTGTCAAACAGGATCTACCATTCATAAACCCATGCTGACTGGGCCTGATCCCCTGGTTGACCTTTAACTGATCCACAATGTATCCTGAGATTATCCATTCCATAACCTTTCCTGTCACTGAGGTGAGACTGATAGGTCTATAGCTACCAGGATCATCTTTCCAGCCTGTCTTGAAGATGGGAGTCACATTTGCTAGTCTCCAGTCAACCAGGACTTTCCCTGTTAGCCAGGACTGTCGAAAGATGAAAGAGAGTGGCCTGGCAACCACATCCGCCAACTCCCTCAGCACTCTAGGGTGCAGTCCATCTGGCCCCATGGACTTGTGAGTGTCCAGCTTGCGGAGCAGGTCCAAAACCATCTCATTGTGGATTGTGCATGGCCTCAGGTTTCTAAGATAGCCGTAAGAGAACTTCCATACCTCACAGATGTCTCATAAATATAAATATATTGAACGCTATGAAATCTTTATGTACACATAACTCACAGACATCTACAAACTCACAAGGAGAGAAAAATAGACAGCAAGGTCTATAATTATGCTATCTTTCCTTGAAATGAGTAGTAACTTATTGCTCAATCTTATTTATATAAACAGACATACTGGGTGGTAAAGTAATAATATATGAATAAAGATAGCAGACAACCTGAAAATGATTTTGTTTTCACATGCAACATTAATTACCATTAGGATTAGACTAATGTACCACTTATCACTTGGAAGTGGTGCACAGGGAAAGGTGGAATGGAAAAAATCTTAGTGTAATTATTATTCTTAGTATGTGAATCAGTATGCTTTACATGTCTGTTTTCTTTAATCTACTAGTGTAAAAATCCTTTTTTGCAAACTGCTGAAGAGTTCATTTCATTAATCCTTTAGGAAGAATTTCTGTCAGATGCTTTAACTAATGGCTCTTAGCCCCTGGATGAGTTTAAAAGGAAAATATTACTTGGATCAATAATTAAACACCTGAGTTTTGGGGTTACTTTTGAAGAAAAAAAAAAAGAATTATATATTATTATTCTTGTCATCCCCGCTTGGCATTGAACAGTGCCTTTAGAAATCTTGTTATAAGACAAATCTTTTATTTGCCATTGGCCATTTCCTTTAAGCTTAAATGTCCTAAACATTCTGCTTTGGAGAACATACCTTCAAAGCACTCTTTAATCACTACTATATTAACTGCTGTCAGTACCAGTCGATTCCATGAATGTTTAACCCTGGCATGACTGATTTTTTACTAAAGTTTGTATTAACCATAGATAAGTAAACAATTACAATCCAGAAAATCTATTAATAAAAGCCATAAAGCAGACATTGCAACAGCTTAAATTTTTCTATTTCAGTATGAAAAAAGCTCATATATTAATTCTCGTCTGCAAATGAGTCCATCAATTATGGGTCTTGAACACTGTTATTACTACTTCAAGATAGATTTTCATGTTCTTACTCATATTGGGTAGCACTTCACTGCAAAGCAGTCTCATTATTGATTTCAATAGGACTATTTATTAAGGTAAGTAGGGTTCAGTATGAATCAAGATTTAACTATTGAGTATCTATGTACATGGCTTAATTACATTTTGAGTAGGGTGCGTCTACATTAGCAGTATAGTTTTCATCAGGAGTGCATTATTAAAGGAAATCTCTTTGAGCATCTCTCTTACTGTCTTTGGCTCAGGGCAAAATGAATTCTTGGAGAACACAAACAGAATTTTTCCTAGATGAAATTGAGATACAAAAGACACTCTTAATGCCATCATTACCACTAATGCATAATCAGCTGACAGAGTCTACTAACAAGAGTTCACACATACCCCACAACATGTACAATGAGAACACAGGGTCCTCAACACCATCTGTTTCACTCCACACATCTTCTGCTGGGCAACTTACTACTGTAGAAATATTTCTAATGAGCTCCAACCACTAACAGACACTTAATACAAAAGATCAAAATAAAATTAGTTCAAAATAAAACCTTTGAAATATACATAGTACAAACACTGTGCCCTTTAGAAAGTTATTCCCATCAGTCCACATTATTTGCTAGTTAGAAAATAAAACTGGGATCTTAATGTCCTTTGTATGCTTAATGGAGGCAGGAGGCAGCTCTAGAGCCATGATTTTGAATAGCAAGTAAGTAATATAAAAAAAAAAACAAACATTAGCATTCCTTTGTGACTATGTTATTCCTTTCTCTTTGACAGCTAGGTGGCTAATTTTGTGTTTTAAGAATAGCAGTACAAAATAATGTAGAACAAGTGCTACAGGAAGGACCTCAGGCAGGACACTTCCAAGATGCTGTTGTCTAATAAGTTTTAAGTATGGAGCTGAAATCCAAGTTGTCAGGGGGAGCTGTAAAACCATGAGTATCTGCCAGTTATCATTTCATGACTTATTAACACTTTATCTCTCATTATCATTTTAAGAGACTGCTATTGCATTACCACCTAGTTATCTCACCATGCCCAGACACTGAGCTACTGCTTACTAGTAGAGACTACATTCTCTAAATTAATGTTTATCTCCATCCACAGGTGATTTAGCAATTGGCCTAACTGGCCTAACTGATGGGGCAAAAACTTTAAGTAGCAAGGGAGGGAGAAAAGAAAGGGAAGCAAGACTAAGAAGTCATGAAAAGATAAACTCAATTTGCTCCTGACAGAAAGAAGTAGTGCTTTTAGAATGTTCCTATCACTTATCGTGCTTATTATATCACAGTATATTGTAGAAGTAAATAATATTGCTATATTTTCACTTGTTTATTTTTGGGTTTTAAAAATATAAAAATACAAGAAAAGTCTTATTTGTTGTTTTTTTTCCACCACCTGTTGTGACAAAACTGTAAGACAGAGTTAAGCCATGTCAGGAGCAGGAAAAAGGGATAGAAAGTTTGTTGCAAAGAAAATCTTCATTTCAATTAGCTGAAAAAAAAAAAAAAAAGAAGAAGAAGAAAGAAGAAGAAGAAACTCAGTGATCTTTACCACATGATTCCGCTGAGATACATCTGAGTTGCATGTAGCAGGGCTGTGGCTGAATTGTCCTCAGTGCAGTGTTTAAGAACCAAGGGCACTTCAGATGTAACATAAGCAGAAAATCATTAGTTATACTTTTTTCCTGAAGAATAAAACAATATTCACTTAAGACAAGATTATAAAGCCATGTGGGGCTTGAGGAGAATCACTGAATCATTAAATTTGGAGAAGACCACTAACATCACCTAGTCCAATTGTCAACCCATTACAACCAAGCCCACTAAATTATGCCCTAAGTGCCACATCTACCCTTACCTTGAAAACCTCCAGGGATGGTGACTTCATTACTTCCCTGGGAAGCCTGTTCCAATGCATTACCACTCTTTCTGAGAAGAAAATTTTTCCTAATATCCAACCGGAACCTCCCCTGGTGCGACTTAAGGCCATTACCTCTCATCTCATGTATGAAGAAAAACCAAATAGCTGCAATTTCAGAAATAAAGGGGAAGTTTACTTCAGGTTAAGATTTTTGAGCACACCTTTCTCCTACAAACTCCCTTACTACAAATACTGTTTTCACCTTGTTTTGATAAACATGAAAACATAGTTCAGTGTCAGGACAACTTGTTGTGAGGAAAGACAGAATAACAATATTATGTCATCATTTTCTTCCTGAGGAAAGGAGAAATAAAATAGTAAATCTTTGTTTTTTAAAAAATATTATAATAAAACAATACAAAATTTAGCTCACTCACTATGACACTTGCATTTCAGATAGCTGTATCAATTCTTACTAATATTCATGGCTAGTTCTGGGATGTGGCCAAGGACAGGAAATAGGCTAGGGCTTAGTATTTGTCTTGGGTTTGTGCACTAACTCAGTGACTAAGCATACTATTAAATCTTTAATTCCAGAGTATAAATTTCATCTCTTGATACTGACAGTTTTTCCCAGACTTAAAGGAAAATCTCCTGAGTTTCATATGTCAAGTAGATAGAATGGCAGGTTGCAGGCAGCAGCAGTTAAAAATCTGCTTGTAGCCATCTCGGCTTGTAATTGCTGCTGCACAGCTGAGACCAGAGCCTGAGTATATGACTGTTCCTGCTTCACCTCATGGATTTGAGGTAGCAGCCAAAAGTACCATTTCCGAGCTGAGCCCAATGCCCAGCTGCACAACTTTCTGAGAGTCATCCACATACCTAGGTGTGATGCAGGTCTCAGGTGTGAGCTACTCTTGTTAACTGATAATGAATACTGTGTTAATTCTGCTTTCTCTACAAGACAGAATCACATTGAGTCTAAGAGAAGACTTGGTCTACTAGATCCTATCAAGTGAACAAAAGAAACCTTTCATGGTGGTGGTGGAAGTTTCAGTCACTACTTCCCCACCAAAAGAAGCACCATCCTACCTTGTCCTGTACTCTGCCCATTAACTGTCCTGTGGACACACTAGATAAATTGGTAGTCTTGCCTAATCAAAGCTGAAGATGTAACACTGGGACACTTAGCAGCATATAACTTTAATCATACAACTTAAATTAGGTTCCTAAAGAAGACAGACTATATCACCTCTCATACCCAAACCTAATTACAACTCGTGAGGTTGATTCTGATTTGAGCATAAGAGGTGATATAAAACTGAGAGGAATATGCACAGTCATCATTTATTTTTAAGCAATTGGTTGTATATTTATAAGATATTCAAACTGCTGAGCAAGCTGAGAAATTCAGTGTCAGCTCATCTCTCATTGTAAAAAAGACACAATTATTTTGCTATTCTGAAAGGTCAGGTAATTTAAATTAAACAGGAATAATTTGCAGGACATGATGGACAGCAAATAAAATGGTCCAAGAATCAATATACCAGAGAGCTGCTTCTGGTTGGAATAAATCAATTGCTCTAACACATAAAGCTTGCCTTTTCATGCCTTTCTGGGAGGGAAAAAAAAAAAAAAGGAAAAAAAAAATCAAAGCAAGTATAAATCAGACTGCTTAGTACCCTTTGTTTTTATAATATCTTCAACTGCAAAACCAATCAGCGTCCAAGTACCTGGGCAATTGCTAGAAACTGACCTCTCAGTAAATGATCGATAATTTTGGTTTTTTGTTTGTTGGTTTTATGTTTGTTTGTTGGTTGGTTGGTTTTTTGTTTGTTTGTTTGTTTTATACAAATGAGTTGAGGCAAAAATTGATTACTACTGAAACCTCTGGTCCTTCTGCATCAAATCACAGTGCCCCTGGAGAAAAATTCCAATATGCCTTTCTCTGTAACTTTCTAAGTTTACCAATTACTCGTTTGCTAGCTATACATACTGTAAGGATAAAACCTGCAAAAGATAAGCATAGCTCTTCTAATTAGAATAAATGAGTGTTTTAGCTTAGACACTTTGATCCTTGTCGTGTTAACAAACTGAATAACAATGAAGACTTCGAACAGCAGGCTCTGCTGAGATCTGTGTAACATAAAGTGCCCAACTGCAGCTAAAACCTGGTGAGCCAACTCTTTTGTTTCTTTATGCAGTTTCATCTTAAAGGTAAATGATATCCAATACAGTTATATATTAAACACCATCAAGGACTATTACATCTTTTAAAGAGAATTGTTACTGTCAGAGGGCTAATCCTCCTTCTTTTTATCATTGTTTTTCTGCTTAACAAAAGACAGAGATGGGGTTTATATGGTTACTAGACTTATCCGACTTGTCCAGGTAAGAGACAAAGGTGCACTTAAATAGAACTTTCCGCCCTACACACAAGTAGACCATGTAAATGCTCTACTCATGCTTTTCGTTAATTTAGCTAACAGCTTTGTTCTTACTTCCTTATCTACCTTCAAAGACAGAGAACAGAAAAAGACAGAGGCAAACAGTTACATAAACTTGCATACATTTTAATGTTCCACTATCGTTAGCACTTCATTCTGTCTTGAAGATGTTGACATTTTCACAGTAGACGTTTCACATCACAAGATGAACTGCTTTTTCTTTTATTCCACAAGTACAGTTCATCTCTGTGTGTTCTATTTGATTTAGAAAAGGCAAAAACATTTGACTCCTTATCAAATAAGGTCAGTAGTTCTAACAAGTTCTAATAGCTTTAAAAATAAAATAAGAAAGTTTACTGCACTTCAAAACCCTTGTAGGTTTTAAAAAGTGCTGGAAGAAGAGTGACTTGTAGTGAGTAGGTCCTAGGTGTCAACAGAGTTAAAAAAAAAATTAATAAAGCTTTTTGGCTAATATTTATCCTAGATTGTTACATAGAATTATTAAAACTTACAACAATTTGACTTCACGGAGTCACCCAGAACTTTAAATATGCAGAGTGACCTTCTTGACACTGCTTCACCATCATCATCTCTTTATCATTTCCACAAGTTCACTGGTATTGATGCACTGCTTCAAAACACTGCTTCAAAACAACAGTCACAACACTGCACTACAACTACTGAGCATCTTTGAGCCTGCACTAGACACAGTGGGCCGCATGTCCTTAAATACACACCAAAATGGAAAGAGCTACAGAGGAACATGCAGCCAAATTACTCCTCTCGCTGTCAACACAATACAATATCTATATCAAAATACAAGAGGAAGGATAAGGGGCTTCTCCCCTTCCCATATTATCCATCCTGGACTCCTGACTCAAATCCTGCAATGGCCCTGCAGAGAGTTTGTAAATCTTACACTACTTCTGTGCTTTTTATCAGTAGTTTACTGGATGATTTTTACTAGTGAAGTTTACGGATGACATGAAGATTGATGGAGTAATAAATACTAAGGACAAGTTACTCTTACAGAGTAATTTGGATCACTGAGCTCAAAGGCCCCACCAAACAAAATGTGTTTTGATAGAGCAAATAAAAGCAAATGCACTTGGGAATTAACAATTCAAAAGCAATTCTTAAATTAGGAGCCTTAGATACAGTGGCTTATAAAATGACTGCCAGGATCCTATGGATCCTCACAGGACTTACTGCCCCTGCTCACCCCCTCAGAGATAGGGAAGGCAACAGAACTGGTCTCTAGCTTCCCAGCAACTCTGTAGGCTATGTGCTCTGCTGAGCTGTTCCCATCTACAGGCCTATACGCTCAGCCACAGAGTAACCCTGTACCCAAGGAGGTGCTTGGTACCGGCAAATGTGCCTGCCCCATTGCCCCAGACTGAAAAAAAAATCAAATGAATTTAGACAAATTCAACCTTGAAATAATATTTGATATTTCCAGCTGTGTGGGTTAGTAATCACTGGATGAAAGGATCACTGTAAGGACTTCCACCTAGGTCCTGTATGTGTTACCACCATAACCATACCACTGCCTCAGATTATTCAAGTATCTTCAAGATGTTGGAGAAAATATATTTATTATGAATTCAGTAGTTTGCCCAAAATAATAGTGGTCCCTTGTAATTACTGGATTCTGAGCTCGTACTTGTTAGCAGTTTCTTGACACTGACCAAAAGAAGGAGGAATGAAAGTCACTATAATAAATTGATAAGCACTCTAAAATGATGATATGAGGTGCTTCAAATGTTTGCTTTCTGTAGAGATTTGCTTGTCTCTCACCTTCCAATTTGGATCAGTTCTCTTTAAGCTTTATACTGCTTAGTTGTGTTTAATTCTGTACTGGTGTTATGATTACTCAGTACTTCAATACCAGGCTTAGACATGGCCCCATGTTTCTGTCTAAATTACACTTTTCCCTGTTTTCTAGATTTGAATGATCTCTAACCATTAATGCTGTCACTTAGGAAAATAAGTTAATAGAAAAACTTGAAGATAATGGATTTGCAAGTTCACTGATTTCAGATGGTGTGTTACACCTTCCTGTATCTTCAGAAAATCTGAAAATACAGAAAAAACTGAAAAATGAGCTCACACAAGATATAATAAGTAATGAATTCAGATCACTTCACTAACCTCCTGTGGCTCTTGATACAGAGGCTGAGTCAATTCTAACGCTGGTATAAATCACGGTGATTTCAGTCATGAGTGAAATTATGCTAACTTAGACTAGCGGAACATCTTATATGTAAAGTCCACAAGATACAGAAGACTAAACACATCTTTAAATGATTTACTGAATCAGGACAGTAATGAAATCTATTTATTGTTAAAATGCCTTCACTATGTCAGATAGAAAAAAATAAAATCTTGTCTAAAAAGTATGTTCACCTGGTTTAAAACACACAGACAAGAAAAACTCTTAGCTCATTTAAAGAATGCACTGAAGAGAAGCAGCTGAATGGCAAATCATGTAAGCGGGAGGACACAGAACAAGGTTATTGGCAACAGAAACACGTTTAAAACTCCCCCCTGATGAATGAGAACTAACATCTATGAGGGCTGCTCTGAAGAAAATGCCTGCTTGTTTATTACATTGGCCCATGACATCAGAGGTGGATATTGGTGGTACAGCAGCAGACGCTGAACCTTCCCACCAACATTCCTTTACATTTTGTTGCCGTGTGCAGATGGTAGCAAAGGGTCACTCTGACAAAACGGCGTCTGATATGGAAGTGTGCATGAAGCAAAGGTGCGTCACTGAATTCCTCCGTGCAGAAAAAATTGGCACCCACTGGCAATCACTGACACTTGCTGAATGTTTATGGAGACCAAAAGGTGGATGTGAGCACAGTGAGGCAGTGGGTGGTGCATTTCTGAAGCGGCAGCAGCGATAGTGGGTCACATCCATTGGTGCACATAGTTATGAGTATGGCATGCAGGCTCTTCGTTCATCGCTGGTGAAAATGCATACCTAATGGTGCAGACTGTGTTGAAAAATAATGTTTTGTAGCTAAGAATTTCTTCTATCGAATAGCGTTATTGTGCTCTTTATATCTGTTGTAGTTTCCATGGAAATAAAAAGGAGGACTTAGTTTTGAAGTGACATACATATTTAAGATACAAATATGTGTGTGTTTGTTGTTTTTTGAGTGTGTGGTATAGTTTTCTTCTCTTTCCTGTTTTCCCTTTGGCTGCCATGTATTAGTAAGCATACTAAAGTATACTAGATTACTATGTTGCCATAGCTGAAAAGGTGCTTATCAGTAGTCACTCAGAAGTCTTTTTTTTTTTTTTTTTTTAAACTGGTATCTGGAAGTAGAATAGAACATTTAAAAAATATATATTTTTTTTTCCTTAAAAAAAAAAAAGATTTGTCTCTTACAAGAAGATAACCATTTTTTGCTAGTTCTCTGGCTCTTTATTCATGGAGACAGTATCTGTTCAAAAGGTGAAACTGATTACAGAAAAGGACAGCTTTATCAATTTCTTTAAATGTCTGTTAGTCTAGAAAGGCTGCAGTCCAGTTAAACTAAGTCCATGATATTAATCTTTCTCTGCAGCAGTGAAGGGAAGAATCGTTCTTCTGAGCTCAGAAACTCATCACTGGTACTGTAAGAGCCTATGAAAATCTCACAGGAGACACTCTCAGTGAATTAGAACTCTGAAGGAAACACCTTCTTCCCAATTATAACAGAATAAATGTGAAGAATTCAAAACCTGATATTCAATCTCCTGCTGCTCAGAGCAGGAGATAACAAGAAGATTGGCAAGAAACTTCCTAAATTCCCTAACATTATTGAGAAACATCTGGTAGATTATGATAGCACTTTTAATATGGCTGTATCAGTTTTGTTGGTACACAAAAAAATTAATTTAATTTCCACAAGAAATTAAATTTGACCTGAACTATGTATCAAATGATCACTTTCATTAACCCCAATCAAATGTAAGTTATGCTGTCTGAACAATGTGAACAGCAAATTAAGTATTTCTTATGGAGTATCTCAAGTTTAAAGTTCTCTGAGGAACTCTTGGGCTTAGTCTTACATGTGATGCAATTGAGGACACAACTAAAATTTGATGTACACCTACACTGCTGTCATCAAAGAAAGAAAAGAAACATGACAAAGGAAAAGCTCTGAAAACATGAACTACTTTTGCTGCTCTGTAAGAGCAATTAACACATTTTCCCAGAGGAACTACTGAAAGAAGGAAAGAAACAGAGGATTCCCTTTGGGGAGGATAGTAATTGTAGGAGGCATTAAATATGCAAGCAGCCATTAGGCATGATTAAAGATTAATTCTGTGTCATAGGCAGGACCTGGGATCATTACAGGTCATGACTTTCATCTTAATTATTTGGCTTACTGTATTTATTTAATTAGCTTAGCTTAATGAGTCTTTGATTATAGATGTCCAGCACACTGGATTATTGTTCGCCATCTATTAAGTAATAGTTTGGCCATTTAACTTGTTCTTAGCAGATAACTTCCACATTTGCAGTAAGATTCTGGATAAAAACCTTATTCTGTGTGCAAAAATAGTTAAAAACTTATTTGCCTCTCCAAAATCAGTGTTGGAAGTTCTACTGAAATTGGTGGGGTATGTGACCTCATAATTTGATTGTAACATTTGAACTTTAGACAGAAAGATTAATCTTTCATACTTAACTTCTTCAGAGCTGCCCATTATATTCGTGATATATGGATATGGATATGGATAAAAAAAATTACAGTAAGGCAACTCTTGTAATTCTTACTATGTACGACATACTGTACTAGCCATGTCAAAGTATTTCGAGCGTTCGTGTTGCATTTACTGTTGTTTAACACAATATATTAAGTCCGAACATAAAAGGATTGCGATAAAAATAATCCAAATCAGTTTTAATCTAACCTGGAATATATGTTTACCTGGACAGGTAGGTGGGCATAGAAGAACCTTATGAGGTTCAACAAGAGCAAGTGTAGAGTCCTACACGTGGGGAGAAATAGCCACATGCATCAGTACAGCTTAGAGGCTGATATGCTGGAAAGGAGCTCTATAGAGAAGCACCTGGGTGTCCTGGTGCACCACAGGTTGGCCATGAGTCAACAGTGTGCCACAGTGGCCAAGAAGGCCAACGGTATCCTGGGGTGTATTAAAAAGAGTGTGCCCAGCAGATCAAAGGAGGCTCTGGTGAGGCCACATCTGGAGTACTGAATCCAGTTCTTGGCTCCTCAGTTTGAGAAAGACAGCGAACTTCTAGATAGAGTCCAGCAGAGGACCACAAAGATGATTAAAGGCCTAGAGCATCTCCATTATAAGGAAAGGCTGAGAGACCTATGACTGTTCAGCCTGGGGAAGAGTGAGAAGGGACCTTATCAACACATAAATATCTAAATGGTGTGTGTCAAGCATATAGGGTTAGTCTCTTTTCAGTGATGCTTAGTGATAGGACAAAGGGCAGTGAACATGAACTGGAACACAGGAAGTTCCTGTTCATCTCCAGAGGTTCCTTCCAACCCCAGTGATTCTATGATTCCATGATTTCCATAACTGAAATAGGACCAAGATTGTCACATAATTTTCAAATAGAAAACATTTTCTTATGTAATTTTTGCTACATCATACTTTTATTCTGCTTTAAAGGCCTATATTTTCTCCTCTTTAAAACAAAAAATAACAGTTAATGTAATTCTGCTGCCTCTTCATTCAGTGTGAATTTCATGAAATTCATCACAGAACTAGCATTAGAATTGATTTGCAGTGTATCTGATGTATATTTAAAAAAGAAATAAATAATAGCAAAAAATATGTTTTAATAATCTTTTGAGGGCTTTCAGATCTCAAAAGTTTCTGTCAGAGACAGCAAGGATGCTCCACTGAGCACTTTGGAAAGGACACACATTTTACCTATGTAAAACAAACCTCCTTACACTGAAGTGGTTGGAGATGGATCCCAAAAAGGGAGTGCATTTCCTGGTACAAGGCCTGCATGCTAAGGCAATGGCAGACTCTTTCCAGCAACTTTTGCCACAGATTTGTTTTGATATTGATACTGAAACAATAGGACAGATGTTCTTGGCCACTGATCCCTGTAATCATGTTATTACAAAACTTATATCCAGAAAGAAAGTTAATGATTTAATGGGCTCTTAACAGTTAATGATTTAATGGACTCTTTCATCCATTCAGCCTCAAACAGGCAGCCAAGTCAGCTGCAAGTTCTTAACTGTGCATGAAAGATGAAGCGGGTATCTCTTTAGCTAACCCTAATAGGCAGATTAGCACTAATTATTTACCTTGACAGTGACCAGGAGGCTCACAAAAGAATAAATGTAAAAATTAAAATTCAGAAGACACAGAATTCAATGGCAGCAATTAGCAGTGCAATTAGTTAGATTGGTTGATTAGAAATGTTTATGAAAGTTTTGCAGACTGAGTTTGTGCCAGACTCTGAAAAATAAAAAAAGGCCTGGAACAATCTGAATTGTTTAGCTGCCAAGACAATGTCTTTGAAAATGTGGCAATTGCACAGAAGTTTATCCAAAGTATCTGATGGATGAACTCTTTAGGGTTGATAAATTCTACTAGCTGAACAACATGAACTTGGAGACTGACCTACACAAAACTACTTAGATGAGTTACAGGTTTCAGGAAGATAATTTTGGATGAAATTGCAAATAATTGTAATGTATCAGCAAACATAGTGATTTTGCATTTGGGACCAGGAATTAGCTTTATACCTAATGTTGCCACAGACTGAGCCCCTAACAATATCCTCTCTTCTTCATATGGAAGGAAACAGAAGATTCAAATCTGAAAAGTGTCTTAGGTATTGAGCTGAAGACCAGATCAAGTTAAACTGAAGTTTAGTTTCCCACACTGCACTTCTGCCAGAACTTACACTAACAAATTCTGTATAAATACCATCTACATCATTTCGTCTATCGCTTATCTTCCTTTGTAAATAACTTCCTTGTTTTCATTCTGATCTCTTTTCACTTCTGAATTTCTGATATAAAAACAGTGCCTCACTTCTGCATTTAGTTTGATATTAATAGATCTTTACTATAAACATATTGTGCATTGAGCACAAAGAGCAAAGTAATATTCTGGAATGGATCCAAGATCAGTTTAGTTCAATATCCCATCTGTGACAAAGAAAGATAAAGGAAACCTAAATCAGTCAGATCTAGGGTTATTCAATCTAAAAGACAGAGAATACTTAAGTTTGAAATGTTCATTTCAAAACAGTGGTTTATTCATTTGTTACAAAAAGAGAAATTAAATTTGTTGTCAAGGTCATTATGATTTCTTTAAAATAATTTAAAAATCATGAGTATTTTATCTAATCTGCTTCCTGTCCTAGTGAGCTCCTCAATCCATTTATATGTGCCTGAAAAACACCAGTAAACTTTTACAAGTTTCTGGATTTATTTGCATTTTATTTCATTTTACTATCCCTTTTTTTGTGTGTGTGTTTGGAGACAGCTAGAATTTGTCACATGGAAGTTTCTGACTTATATGATATTATAATCTTCCTCATATACTCATTTTCTTTTGAAGTAGTTCCAGTTTCTTTCAACAGAACTTTTCTCCATCTCTCATGACTGCATCACCTTTTGTTGAGTGTCTTTTTCCTTCATTATATCCTTTAACGTATGTGATGATTCATAGCTTTCTAGAAGATGAGTGTTCAGGTGCTGGAATGGGCTGCCCAGGGAGGTGTTTGAGTCACCATCCCTGGAAGGGTTCAAGAAATGTTTAGATGTTGTACTGAGGGACATGGTTTAGTGGGGAAATGTTGGTGCCAGGTGGATGGTTGGATTGGATGATCGTGGAGGTCTTTTCCAACCTTGGTGATTCTGTGATTCTTTTCTATCCTTTTCCCTTTGTATGCTTTAAGCTTGCTGCTTTGTTGTTGTTGTTGAAGTGTAGAGGAAACCTTTTTTTATATTCAGCAGCTAGTTTAATGAAGTTCTATAAACAATTTATATGACTGAGTTTTCAGGGAAAATGTTTCTTCCCTTCTATCTTCTCCTCTTGCATAATGCCTTTCGTAAGGGAGTGGCATGAGGGAATGGGGAAATCAATCATACACCGAATTGTAGAAACACTGATATATTCTTCTAGATCACTAAAGTTACCAGGCAGTATGTGAAAAGTGTATATAATTTGTCCATCAGAATTTGTAAAAATAATATATGACAATTCAGTAACCCACAACAATTCTTATCACATTTGGCACTAAAGTTTTGTATCTGTCTTGCTAACAGAATCTCACCACACCATATTTCTAGAAACATAGCCCTGCAAAAGATATAGTCTACACAGATAGGAAAAAAAAAGGATGATATGAAATAGAATAGGTAATGAAATCATAATAATGTAACAAGGAATTGGTTCCTTGGAAGAAGATGTATCTCCACAAGACTACATAGTCTGTGACTTGACAAAAATACTGTTTGAGTACAGACGGATAAATAAGCTGAATTCAGTGTACTGATACCCATAAGATTCAAATGTTGTTTGTGCATACTGATAGTTTCAGTAGAAAGTTTGTGATTCCCATTTACCACTATTTGTTTATTTTTTTCATAGATATTTTACTCATCATTTGTAATATTTTGCTACTCATTTAGAACTCTGACTCTTCATGTACCATCTTACACAGAATTTTGTATTGGCTGTCATTTGTATATGCACCCTAAAGTACAGACAAGAGAGGATTTCAGTAATCCTCTCCTTGTGCTTAGAAAAGTATGCTTACATATATTGTATTTTTTGAAGAAACACTGTTACTACAGACTCAGTTACCAAATTATGATTAAAAAAATAAATAAATGTGGTACTCTTTGCACAGAGATCTGTTTCTTCTCTTGCTATTCTTTGGAATTTTCTACTAGTAAGAAACAAATTTAAATGTTTTGTCTTTGGATTTTGAATTGGAATTATCCATAGCACTCTTGCTTTGACCTGAAAGAAAAAAAAATACTGCTATACTTCAATTAGTTTGGGGATTTGCACAATCCATGAGGAATGAAACTTTCCTTGTGTTTCATATGTGAAACTAGTATTGCCTGGGCCTGCCTGTTTTATTCATGAATACCAGACAAGGATCAAAACAAGTAATTAGAGGTGGTAGCGCATGGGAAGAAGATGAAAGAGCAAGAATATGGGAAAACCTATTGCCTGTTGATGAGGCCAGCCAAATTCCTCATGCTCTGGAATTTGTACTTTGTGATTACATTCTTCCTTAGAATTATATATATATATATATATATATATATATATGTATATATATATCCTAGAACTCACAAACACAGATCTACTACATGAGACATGATGGGATTCACTCAAGGATATTGAAAAACACCATTCTGGCTAACTTTCAGAAATATATTCCTTAAATTATACAAATTCTCAAGGGGTCCTAAACAACAGAAGCTAAGTAACAAAATCAAAATCAGCTCAATCTGTGTTTTGACTTCCTGTCATCATTAAGACAAAAATAGATTTTTTTTTTTTAAATATTTATTACATCTAAAGCAACCTATTCCTTTTTGTCAACAAAGTACATCATTTTCATGTGCAATTTTCTTTTTTTTTTTCTCTTTCACTCTATGTTAGCTGAAACATTATTTCGGTAGGCATTGCAAATCGCTTGTTACACAAAACAAAATACAAGACCCTAGGTTAGAAGAAAGAAAAGGCCCATCTACAAAATGAAAAATTTGGATGCTGTAACATGATCTTTATGATAGTCACCAACTGTGGTAACACAACGCTTGCATATTAAAAAGTAAAAGGTCATAATACCAGATCTAATTCTGAAACTACTCTTGTTTTGAAGAGGCAAGATGACCTCCAGAGATTCCTTCAAATCCAAATTATTCTGTTAGTCTGTTACTACATGAAGATAAATAATGGAAAAGGAAAATAAATGAGAAGTACTTCTGAAACTCACAAGTTTTGCCTCCAGGCAAAATAACACCCTGTTCATAAGTGCACATACAAAAGAAATCTAGATGATACAATGTGAAAAAAATGAAAGAAAAAAAAGTCCTTAATATATTTTTCAGAACTAAAATACTTTTAAATCACTCTAATGTCAGCAGACAAGTCTGAGTGACATTACTTAATGGAAATGCAGTGTGGCAGGGTGATCTAAGGACACAGCTTTATTCTGAACTCAGTGTCTTTGGTATAGTGGGTTGAAGTAAAACTGTTTTTGTGTGCAAAATATGGCTTTTATGCATTAATAGTAAGATAAATGACGATACACAACCACAAATGTGTATCCTCAACATTTATGAGAATATTTTCTTTGTATCTAATACTTGCCTTCAAATCCCATCATGTCAAATCAGGTACTCTAGCGGTACGTGATGGATATAATCTACTGTGACAGGTTACAATGTAGCACATTATTTGGAAAATTAGGAAAAAGGCAGCTATAAATTGGCTGTTACAGAGGTCTCCCTTTTTTAAAAAATATATACGAATACATAGGTTGTTTCAAAAGTGTTGCCTACAATTGCCAGGCTCTGAGCAACCGATCTAGCTGCAGATGTCTCTGTTCATTGCAGGAGAGTTGGACTAAATGACCTTTAGGAGTTCCTTCTGACTCAAAAGGTTCTATGATTCTGTGATTTTACTTATTTCCATGGAAACTACAACAGATACAAAGAGCACAATAGCAGTATTTGACAGAGAAATTCTCAGCTACAGAACGCTATTATTATTAACTAGCTATACATTCTTGCCAACAACGAGCAAGAGCCTTCATGCCGTGTTCATAAAAATCTGCACCTGTGGAGGTGACTTGCTGGTTCACAGCTGCTATGATGGTATCATATCATTGCCAGGAAAATGTTGCCAGCACAGTCCATCTTCCATCCACCTGAAGCACTGATGAATGTCAATGAGTGCCTTTATTTCTGCATGGAGGAATTAAATCACACACCTTTGCTTTACATTCACTCTCATGTCAGACACCATTTTGTCAGACTGCCTCTCTGATACCATCTCTCTTGCTGCAACAAAATGTAATAGAATATTGGTGGGAAGGTTCAGTCTCTACTGCCATATCACCAACATCTGCCTCTGATGTTGTGGGCCAGGAGAATATAATATAAGGCATTACTTTTAGAGCAGTCCACACAGCAAAGTTGTGTGTGTTGACGATGTGTTCTTCATTTTCCTCACGTAGAAACTCCAGCTAGGCTAAAATATACTTCTGTAATTATAAAGTAGGAAATAAAACCAAACAAAACCTATATTCAGCTTTGAGTGTATACACCTACACCTCTTTCTCTTTATGTTGTTTTGCTTTGTGTCCCTTTTTAGCATTTTAGGATCTACAAAATGTGTTAGCAGCAGTTAGGAAAAAGAAGACTACAAGAACTCTTTATCTCTCTTGTTCTAGTGTAGAATAATTTTCATTCCTTTTTTATTCCTTTTTTTTTTTTTTCCCCTCTTTAAGGACTACTACTGTTCATTTTTAAGACCTCTTCCTCAACTATGGCAAGATATTTTGGTAATATTATGACCAGGATACTACAAGAATGGGAAGAAAAAAAAAAAAAAGAGTGAGAGAAGTATAGAGAAGTATTATACAATAATGTTAACTACTAGTGGAATGTGTCCCTGCCCACGTCAGGGAGTTTGGAACCAGGTCCCTTACAATCCAAACCAGTCTATGATCAAGATAACAGAATTTCAATACATTCTTTGGCAAGTTGTTTCTATATTGTTTTGTTTAGTTTCTTAAAATTTGGAATTCTTCCAAAGTATAAAATATGTCATGAGATTGACAGCACTTCTGAACTTATGACATTGAAAATATCAATACATTTATCATCTGTCTTTCAGCACAACAGATACAGTATTGAACACTGTATCTAAATATACATATTGATAAAAGTATCTCTAGGAGAATTAAGTGCTGAATGTTCAGGAGACCATGACTTCACTCTCTTTGGTAAGATCCCAGCTGCACATATTTGATGAAGTAGAAAAAAAATAAAAAATTAAGCTTTCATCTATGAAGATGAAAAAAATGCACAAAATGCAGATTGTGTGTATACAATATATATTTTTTAATATATATGCACAAATTTATATATTTGGTATATGTGTTTTTCAACCTTAGTGATGGTAATGTGTAGCAGGATGGTAATAAGAAGTTAATGTATGAATGCAAATGTTGTCAGCTCCATTTCATTGGAAGCAGGTATAAACTGTAGTTTTCCTGACTTCTAAAAGGATTTGTTTTGTTTTATAACTTAGAAGTTGATGTTGTAACAGGAGCTGTCATGCATTTCTCCATAGATCTGTGACAGTGCCCAACGTTATAAGTTTCCAGACATCTATCATTTATGCTTCTATACATCCAATAAAGCAGTATGCAAATACGAGGGCCCAGGAAAGGAGATTTTCTTATTCTAAGTTCAGTGCTTCTGAACACTACATAAAAAATGTTCAAGTCCCCAGATACCAGTGAGGATACAAGATGTTTTTACTACAGCCACTTATTAGAAGTATAATCTCAGTTTGAGCAATGTCATCTCAAAATAGCATCTAAAAAACCAGAGCATAGAATACTTGAAATTTCTGAAGGAAAACAATAGCTGATGATACACAGAAGAAGCATTCTGTAAACCAGTGCAACTAAAAGGGATATAGATTTTCATGTACTGTGAAAGAGATTTCATTCACATGGCAGTTTTATATCAATGCAATTCCACCTTTGGGGGAAAAACCTCTTATTTTATTAAATATTATATCTAGGATTATTGCAAAAATGATTAACAGCCCCCATGAATCTTATCATAATCTTTCCTAAATTTCTATCAGTGCTTACTATGCATTCAAGCATCACAGTAGGGAAAGTGGATTATTACATCCATGAATCTTAGGTGGCATTTTGCAGTGGTTCATCCATTATTACATTTTATTAACACTCAAATAATTCAGCACAATTAGCTCTGCATGTCCCCTTAAGAATTATTTAAAATTCAATCTTTTGGTATTATCTAAAGATTTAAGTTGGATAAGAAAAAACAAAACCTTGAAATCATACAAAAATAAAATAAAATAAAACAAAATAAAAATAGGTATCATAGTTTATTTAGACTGATTTTTTAATTATTATTATTTCTTATAATTATCAGAGAGTACATGTTCCTAAACTTAAATTTCTTTAAAGTCCAAAACTCAGGAATCTGTATTACTTTTCTATGTAAATGTATCATAACATTATATATATTTAGAAGAGAAGCTAATGCATGTACATCTTCAGAAAAGAATAGCTGAGCTGTGAATACTTTCAATATCCTGCAAATCAGAAGACTCTCAGAGCTGTCAAAGGTGGGAATGAGGTGTGGGGAGGAATGAAAATTGTCAGAATTGTGCAGTATTTATATTTTCCCATAACAAATCACCAGTTAAAGAAATAATTCCAGACTTTTGTATTTTAAAACCTTCATCCTTGCAGCTTATTCCAGCAGATTTGGAAAAAATCTCTTAGAAACAAATAGGGAAGAATTTATACCTGAGAAGCTATACTGGCATTTCATAGTAGAATAATCTTCTTTATATTTTAGGTCATTCACAAGCTCACTGGAACGATGTGGAATAATGTAGCAGCATGAATGTTTATATCTCTGTGAAAGACACTCACTACTGACTAACACCCCTGCATTTTCTATTACGCGATGTCTAATTAAGCCCCATGACGCCACTCTCAAATCTGACAAAGCAGAGATAATTCTTGACATTTTCAAAAACTTGGCTTATGTTCCCCTTCTCTTTACAGTGACACAAGCTGGGACTTCAAACTGATAATGACATTGCAGCAAGTTTCTGGGTTTTTTCAGTCTTTTTCACACAGTAGTTTACTCAGAAGGAAGAGAGTCACACAGCTCTTTATTTGCCTTTGCAGTCTTCAAGCAAAAAGTAATGGCAGCCAAAAGACCAAATTTTGCCCTTACTTGCCTGTGTTCAACTGCCACAAAAATCAATGAAAATTATGTGTTATGCTACCCAGGGAGTGATTGGGTCCATAGCACACAGAGAGAACTGCCACAGTACATATGAGGTGATAGGTCACGTCACTTCAATTGTCCTTATCTTCTTTCTGCGCTAGACAAACATCTGAAGAGACGAACATAAAACAGTAAAACAGCAAAAGTAATCCTCGGTGTCTTGGTGCTGTTGCTGTCACTGCTTCTCCAGTCCAGCCACAATGAAGAATTTTCTCTACCACATGTGGTGCCTCACATCTACCTTTCCTGGCAGCAGCAGGAGGCAATCCAGCAATATTTGGAGTCTGTCTTTAAGATTCATGTCTTTAACACCTAACTGTGGATTTTCAGATAGAAGAATAAGGACAAGTGTGAAAATGGTTCTGCATATGCTTCTGAAATTAAAACAAAACAAACAAACAAACAAAAAAAACAGAAATATGCCTTCCTTTTAAAAAATAAATCAGGTATTTGCATTACCTTATTTGTATTATTTCAAGAATATGAATTCCCCCTTCCTTGACCTGGTAATATCAAATTTCTTATTTATTTTATTGTGTTCACTGTAACACTAGAAAAAGAGACTACGCAAGATCATTTACTTCAGTTAAAGAAATAATAAAAAGTACTCATAATGACTTACGCAATTCTTACAATGATTAAGAACAGGCTTACAGGTCTTAGAGGAAAAAAATAATAAACTCAGCTAAAATTACAGAAGCTTATACAAATCTCATTAGTCTTGTGTTTAAAAATGCACAATTTGCCATTTAATTTCTCAATCAAAAAGACTAAATCTCCTAGAGTTAAGACTAATGCAAAAATCATTAATATTTTCAACTGTAAACTTGTGAGAAATTAGCTCCAATAACAAAATATCTTGCCTTTTCATAATTTTGTTCTATAAATTACTTTAATACAGTTTTATAAGAAACATCATTTGCTCAGGTTGCATCCCAATTCACCCCACAAACACTGGCAACAAAAGTAATTATTTTCAACCTCAACCTTCAGTCAACTATATATTTTGAAGGCAGTCACCAAATTGGTGGAAAATTACATCTTACACTGGATTTCATGCTTATCACAATTTTTTTCTTTCTTTCTATCTATTTGATTACATCATTTCATGTCTTTCAGCAGTCACAAGTTGGAAAAGAAAAAAAAATCATAAGAGAAAGACTTAATGTGTATAAAGAAAACACGCATTACAGTTTTGCTCTTAAGTCATTCGAGCTGTGAAGTTAAAGAGCACACAGTAATCCATCCAACAGTAGATTTTCACTCAGAATTGATCTGTGCTTTCCGGGCATAATCTCTCTTCCAAATCAAACTCAAAGACTAGAAGATAATGCTATATGCAATGAGTTTCTATATTCTTTGGCATATTTATTCTTACTATTGAGGCATTAAAGTTCTAGTGAAGCCAGGCACTGGGCAAATGAGTAGTAAGAAAAGTCTCCTGATCTAATTGGTATATATTTGAACTAGAAAAATTGGGCAAAAAGCCTGAGGAAAAACACAAACCTAGAGGGGAAAAAATGGCATGCCTAAAACTATGGAGTGGGTTAGTAGTAAATTCATAAAAGATTACAGGCACACATATTCAAATTTTCATTCCAGTTCCTCAGTGAGGAGGCTACATTATTCCAAGTAACTGAATTCAATCACTGGAAATATGCAGTTCTCATGTTACATTTAAGTGCCTTCTTACATTAAGAACTCTCAATGAAATCAAATGCAGAAATCTAAGAATCTAAAATAATATTACTGATGGATAGAGATAAGAAGTAATGCAAAAAGGCAAAATATATTTATTTTTATATTTTTACTTTCCTAAACGGACTATTAATTCTTGCAAAATTCTCTTAGCTATAATACATACAATTCATCGAGATTCCATTTAATTACAGTATTGCTGCTACTTGTACGAAGTTAGATTTGAGCAGTTCACTTTTTAAGAAGGAAAAGTATAATGAAGCTTCAGAGCAAATCTTAATATATTTCTCTATTTTGTACAAATCAATAAGGTGCAGTAACCTCAGTGATGGTCCAGAGGACTGATAGGTTAGAAAGGACGTTGTACCCACATGATAGAGTAAAGAACAGCTTTTCTTTGAACCTTTTAATAGGTTTCTACAGTATCAGCTAGCTTCGTAGTTTTCCTTTCTATTCATTTCTTTTACATACATAAGCACATGCAGATAATCTGCACTTTTTGCAAGGAAACTCAAAATCAATAAGAAAAAAAAACAAAAAAAACCAAAAAACATAATTTACTGTGCAGTTTCTACAGTTTACAAAGGTGTACTTTGAGTGGAGATTTAATGTCCTAGATCTAGCCCAGTGCCAGGACAAGAGTCAATGTGCATAAACTGAAACACAGGAGGTTCAATCTGAACATCAGGAAATACTTATTTACAGTGAAGCCCAGGGAGGTTGTTGGAGACCTTCAAAAGCTCATCCTGGGCAACCTAATGTAGGTGCCCCTGCTTGAGCAAGGAGTGAGTCAGATGAGCTTCAGAGGTCCCTTTCAACCTCAACCATTCTGTGATTCTGTGATTGATAATGAAAAGATACATCCTCACCTTAGGTAGCATTTCTTACTATAGTGGAAGAATACAGACAAGGATTTTTAATTGCTTATTTCAACAATTACTTGCCCAAAGAAGATGGAAGGCTTATGTTCAGTGTTTTCTTCTGCTTTTATATCGCACACCCTCTTGTATTTATCTAGCCAAAAACATTCCCCATAGGACACACAAGCTGACATGAGAGTGATTTATTTCCTTTAATAAGGACAATATGAATACCCTTGCTTTCAGTTAAGTTTTAGATGTGTAATATCCAACTCTTATTGACCAGAACAGACAAAGCTATTTACATATGTGTTTAGGCTCTGTTAAATTCTCTGCAGGAAATAAAATTAAACTATTGCTCTCCACATTACTTCAAACAGATCATAAGAACTCAGGCCTGAAAACTATAATTCACTAAATACAGGAGGACACATACGAGAAGCTTCATAAATACAAAACTACTACTGATTGTGCCTTCACCAAAGCTAATAGCATGAGTTCTATGTGAACTGCCCAACATCAGAAGTGAAAACTACTGTTTTCTCAAGAAATTGTCACAACAGTATGTGAATTCAGCTTTGATGCACGTCTGAATTGTTGCACACATATTTATGTGCTTTCAGATCAAATAACTAGTAGAAAATAGACTATTTTGTTTGGAACAGATTACAGCGAACTGCTGTTTTAAGTCTTTCTTCAGTAACTTCTCAAAATGACTAGTTTGATTTGACAAATCATTGATTCTTAGTTAATGGTGGATGACAATCATTTGGAAAGCATTTGATTAGTTTATTATTACTTGTGTCTTAATTTAACAGATATTTTCACAAGCACTTTGCCTCAGTACTCAGCTTAATTTGTCACCATACCATTCTAAGTGAGCAACTTATTCTAGTTACCATAAAACTGCTACATTCCTTAAGGATTTTACAGCAATTTTTTCATTGCTGAATATAAGTTTAGACCATCTGTAAAATACAATAGCTAAGTATATTTTTAAAATATACTGGGAACTCCTAGAAAACTGGTGTTTCAATAAATGAATAGGAGATAATAGAACCGAAGAGAGCGGTCAGGAGAAAAAATAAGTGATTAAAACAATTTTCAAAAGATCTCTACGTGAATTTTTCATACATTTGTCACAGTGGACTACGAATATCTGGCAATTATAGCATACCTTCTACCCTAAAACTGAAAGATAATGATAATGAAAATAGTGTAGTGTGTCACCGAGTAAAAATGTATATGCAAAAAGACACATTAAGCAGTCAATAATAATACCTTCAGAGAACAGAATAAAGATGACCATCTTGCCAATCAAGTCAGAAACTACAGTGAGTATTACTTTGGAATAAACTTTTGAAAATAAGTATTACCTTTATGTTAGTCACTTAAAACTCAAGTGCAGCCTCACAGAAGTACCAACAGACTACTAATACTGCGCTTGTGAAGTTTCATTATAGAATACAGATAACATCTGAGTTAGCATAACTGATAAGGTCCTGAAATAAGTACATGTTCCTACTACAATAACATGGTAAACAGTATATTATTTCTCACAAAGCTTGCCCTCAAGTAGGGAAGACTAACTTGTAAAGACTTAATTACACATAACACAGTTTTTAGCGTAGACTGGTTATTTTAAATTGAAACTTTTGTCAAGTGGATCCATTTAGCTAGTTAGTATAATGTGCTAATAGTAGTCAAGTGCTTCCCAACATATACAGCAAGAAGGAATTAATTTACTTAGCTATTCTCTGATCACTGCATTATGTAGTAGTATTTATTTATCTGGAAAAGTTAATGTTCTACCCTGCATCTCCCAAATAGTATGTTTACAAGTGTTAATGTGAATGAGAATTCGTTTAGATTAAGCAAAATTGCTATTATGATGGATCCAATTTATTTCCTTAGAACAAAATGAAGTTGTAAGAACTTCTTTATTAACAATAATGACATACAGTAGACATGCAATTGTATACTAGTGAGAAGAGGTCATTATTTTTACAGGTAGAAAAATAGGTATATATAGACAAAAGTCTAGGTGATGTGCCATATTTTTCTAATCCCAGCCTCTTCATGCAGTGTGTGTGACACAATATGCTAAAGTTAAGGAGAAATACCAGAAGAAAAATGTAGAGTTCTGTTACACTATATCTTTACTTGCTGACCTTCTTCTGGAGCAGTCCATTTTAGTGGGGTTTTTTTTGTTGCAAAGTCTCACAAACAATTTACTGAGCTTGGAACAAATATACTACCAGGAGACTACAACTGCCTACTTCCAGAGAACCTGTATTAAAAGTTACCACTAAACCTTTTTCCGTGAAATTGCAGTTTACTTCCTAGCAATTTCTAATTTTCTAAACTAAGGTAATACAAGTGTAAAAACCACAAGAGTTTGAAAACCTCCTTTGTGATTTCTCCATCAACCACACAGATTTTCCCCCAGTTTCCTTATCCACCACTGGCCTCTGACAGCCACCTGGCAGTGCAAAAGTATCTCTTGATCCAGATCCAGTACTAAATAGAGTCTGATCACACTGTTCTAAGGCACTACTAAGAAGTGTCTGAATAAGGCCCTAAAGCACTTAATTGTGCTAAACATTTTTACTGAACTGCATGTATTTTTGTTGAAACCGTCAGAAAACATCATGGCAAGTATATTCAAACTGATATACAGAAAAAGTGGATTAGCATCAATCTTAGTGAAAAGAGTAAATATTGAAGCTCAGAATATGTAACTTCTGTTCTAATTATAACAGAAGTTTTCCTTGAGCTACTTCTATATTTAGCATAATTTTTAAAGCATTTCTAGACAATCAATTTTCCTAAATTATATGTGACAAATAAGAGTGGATTAACTGGGATATCATTTATGCAAAGTCCAGTTATTCTAGGCTCAACATGAGGATGCATTGATTGAGAATATAAAATAGCTACATAAGAAAAGAAAGAAACATGTACTTTCCAGTCCCTTGCTGTCACACTGTCACTTTATTTTCACTTACAATGAAGATGCATAAAAGATAAATATGGCTAGAAGATCCAATTCTTTAATAATTTCTTTCTTAATGAAATAGCTCTCAAGTTTTGTTTGAGGAGAAAGACAACAGTCTCTACAATGGTGTAATTCCCCTTCACCCTAGCCCCCATTTAACTAATTAAATGTTCTTTAGAATTTCAAATCATTAAGTATAGCAAAGCTCTTGAGAATCATAAGCAAAGTCAGGAGGACATTTCAAACACAGGAATGGTTGGTGTAGGACAGCCTTGGGAGTATACAATGCTTTCAGTATCATTTTGTACTGTACTTTAAGGCTTTAATATCCCTTCTAGCAATGCTGCACAAACTGCTAATCAATACCAATTATTTTTCTCACTATAGAAACAAGGTTTAGTTAACCCCTTGAGTGCACTACCCTGAAATAAAAAGAGGACATATTTTTTATGCAGATGAAGGAAGCAGGCCATCCACCACAAGGAAATCATTATTTTTTATTCCCATAAAAAAAGGAAGTCTACATCCAAAGTTTGGATGAACATACAGTCATTCTCAAAATTCCTCAGATCTGTCAGTTTAAGGTGGCAATTTAAAATTGTGTGCTTAAGTAAACAAACTAAACACTATATGCTGTTATCGTACTAATCCTTAGAACCAGAGAAGTAGGAAAAGACTCTTTCCCTTGGATGCCTTGCACTGTGTTTCAGTCATAACCCTATAATCACAAAGGTCTTTCCACAGAAATTTAGGTAGACTAAGCAAATAAAAGAGTGGGGTTTAATTCATTGCCTTTTTTTTTTTTTTTTTTTTTTTTTTTGGCATTGCATTCAGATCTAAAATGAGTTAGAACAGATATGGTAACACTTATTTTACTGCCAAGTTATGTCCTTAGAAACTTTTTCATTTTGTATGCAGGTCAGGAGAGAACTTACAAAGAGAAAAAATTTCGTTAAAGACACTGGAAAAAAAGAAGTAGCCCACCCTAAAATAACATTATCTTATACATATGCATAAATATATATATTATAAAAGCCTGGGTAATCACCAATATAAATAAATGCTTTTAATTTCCTATCTGTATACTAGAAATAAGTTATCAGACCAAACATCCACGGAGGTTGGTCAAGATTTTTTTTTCTGTAATTAGGCAAACAGCTAGCAGTATTATTGAACTACCTAAATAAATCAATAATATTTAATATTAGTCTTCAAAATCATTAATTTCAAGTAAATAATTTAAATGCAAACTAAATGCATGTATTTTAGAAATTAAGGACATTAGGAAACTGCCTATTTTATAGCCTTATTGCTTTCACACATTCTCACTGTCTTTTTGGCAACAGAAATCTAGTTTATCCTGAAATACAAATCTGCTAAAGTGCCATTAACGATTTACACTTACATGTGCTTGCCGGTCTATTTGTCTACATATTTATCATATAAACTTATCTACCTGTAAGTGTATATGGAATGCTTGACTCTTACAGACCATCAAAGCTTTATATATATTTATCCATTAAAATATGCTACCAAATGGGAATAAAATAGAACAGAAAACAGTTTAATAGAAAAAGTCATGAGTCTTTAAAATGAAAATAGAGTAGCTGCTTCTATAACACTTCACAAAGGTGAGAATTCAAATAGGACTGAGAGAGAAAAAAAACTAGTGCCACCAAATACTCTTCTGAAATGGATTTATCATATACATAAATAATTGACTTTACATTGAATTGTTTAAGCTACCTAAGGTAATACATCACCTTAGTGTTCATTTCAGAAAGTTAACCTGTGATCATACAGAACTCCATAACTATGCAAAATAAAGTGTAATATTCCTGAATGCTCAGTACACCATAAGGGACTATCTGAAGCACTTTTCTCAACCCAGTTTAACCAAAAGCAACGAAAATGAGGTTCTAACAAGCTATTGTTCTGGAGCTGCCACTGTTCTTTGCATTGGCTTGAAAGGCTGATTTCATCATAAATACTTTCTGCTTTTCATAACCAACATGCCCACATTATTACTACTGTTCCTCCTGTCATCTGAACCTCTGGAGCCTATAAGCTAACGAAGTAGGTTTAGAAGTTGTGTGAAACTTTGTTTCAGGTGTTCCATAGGAGTTTTCATCAGGTTCATAGTTTCATAGAGTTCCATAAAGACCATGAACTGTTGCTGCTGGTGAAAGAAGCATAACCCAGACCTGAACAACAAGAATGCTTTGCTAAAAAAGAAAGTTATGGATCACTGACAAAGAAGTGGTGAATCTTGCTGGAAGTTTTTAATTAAAATTTCTGTGGAATTCCTTTGCAGTGTTTTCATGTTCCTGTTTTCTCCAATGCTGTTTCTAGGCAGTATTACAAGCAAGACAGAACAAAGGTCTCAGAATTTTAATGGCTTTTTGGAACACTGAAAATAATAATGCTCACATACACAGGATGTAACTTCCTTTTATTACTTACTCAATTCACTGCAACCAGAGATAGCATAAAACAAGCCTTAAAATGAAGAAAAAGGAAAAAAAAAAGGCAAACCATAAACAACATAATTACTTTCATCATTATAGTTATCCTTTCCTTTACTAAAATACAGTTTTAACTCTGATACTATGCAAAAATAACACTAGATATTTTAAAATGTAGTGTATTCTTCTACTTGAGACTACAAAAATGCTCATACCTGCCAGCAAATATGACCAGTCGGTCTTTAAATCCTCCTTTTGATCCTAGTAAAGAGAAAGACCACCACATTTTATTTCCTCTCTGTACAGAAAGCCTTTCTTACTCTGCTCAAGTTGAAGTGATGACAAACCATTGTAACTTCCACGGGGGCATGTAGTTCAATGATTAGGTTGACATTACTAGCCCCTAACTGATGCAGCAATGCTTCCCTTTTTAAACACTGATGTCAAAGCAGTGGTGGAAACTTAGAAATAGAATTTGGGGCCTGCCTGCATCATTTTTCATTTAAAAGAGTACTGAGAAGTGCTGATGGGAGAGGACATGAAGAAACCATGGATTTTTCTTTCCAAAGAAAAACTCCTAATCGAAAACTTGAGAGGGAGGGATAATTGGATAGAAATTACAAGCAATTGGATACAACTAAAACTCTTGCTGGATCTAATACATGCTCTATTCTGCATTATCATTATCTGTATCAGAAAGTGAAAGGCTGAAAGGGAACAAAACCTGCACCAAAACAAACAAGCAAAAATCGGGTGGAATTTTTACACTAGGAAAATGAATGCTTGGAATCTACACATAGCATTTTAAAATACTTTACAGATTTAGAAGTTCTTTTTTGAATCAAACATCAAACAAAATATAAAATATTAAGTGATTTTTTCCACTCAGATCAGGTCCTTTTAGACAGTTTACTGAATTAAACTCACTATGTTAATCTCAACACCTTTCATAAATTGAAACTGGTATAATGGTTTGGTGACATATCAGAGGGAATGGGAGAAAATCCCAGTGAGACAAAAAGCTCCCAACTGAATTCCGTTAAGCAGTCATTTTCTTACAATTTATCATTTTAAATCATGAGAGTCATTAGGTGTATTACTACACAAAGATGATTCTCAGAGATTATATTAGAAGTTGTTTTTCTTTTTTCCTGAAGCATTCATTTTCTTGTTTTGCAGAGCTATAAGTAAACCAGCTGAACAAAAAGTCACGTTCTTCCAATTTAAACAAAAAAAAGGCTACTCAGTATCAGTGTTCTGCCTTGAATCTGTCAGAAATTTCACTCGGCTTAAATCAATCACTGATACAAAAAAAAAAAAAAAAAAAGATATTTGCTGAAATGTAAATTGACATAATTTTATATACTTTTATATGTGCAAATAAAATATGTCATCCACAAAAAACATCTATTTTATGTATTTAAAGAAAATTTTGCTTTATGTAATTACGAGTTAACAAAAATAATTTGAAATAAATATTTAAAAGTATGACTCAGTTCTGAGAATATTTACTAGAGCTGCAAAAACAGCTCTACTGAAAGAAAAATTACGGAATTGAATCCTAAGCCAACATATCCTACTACATCAAATATCTTGGAGAAAGAAAAAATAAGTCATTTGTCTTCCTGTGTTCTATCTTTTTGCTAGATCGCTGTCTCCAAATGGCTATCTAGCTGGGACTAGCTTGGTCATTCACCTTCAAACTCATGAATTTTGGACAGCACAAAATGCTGCATTTTCTTGACAGACTGTTCTTTTGTAAATCAGAAATACCTGTCCCAGTTCCACTTTGTAATTGGATGGATCTCCAATTCTTGCCTTTCGAGCGGCATGAATATGGATATACAGAGGGCCCAGTACTTAAATAGAGTCAAAACATGAATAACATCAAGTGTCTTAATGGATAAAATGTATTTAAAACATCTACAGGAGTGAAGAAAAGTATAAAACTGCCCTTAAAAATGAGAGATTTAAGATAGATTAAGTTTTCTGTGAGAAGAACACACGGTAATTTGATCATGGGCTAAACTAGCCAGGTGGGGGAGAAGATTTCTAAATCAGACTGTGTTTAACAGAAGTTACTGACTGGTGGTAAAGGTTATACTGTTATTTGCCCACTGTTTTTCTAGAAAGAGTGTGATCATTAGAATTCATGAATTTTATATCACAGCTCCTATAGATACAGAAGCCTATATCAGTGCTGCACATCAACAGGTTTTCTTTCCCATTGTATTTGGTTTACATGACAAGGTTTTGGTAGTGGGTGGGCTGCAGTGGTGGCTTTGTGAGTATCGCCTAGAATTTGTCCCATGTTAGACAAGAGTCAGTTCCAGACAGCTCCAAAAACCTTGCTGCTGGCAAGTGCTGAGCCAGTGAGCAATACTGATTGTGCCTCTGTGAGAGCAGATTTAAGGAGGAGAAAAAATGCTGTGCAACAGCAGCTGGAGAGGGAAGTGGGAAAATATGAAAGAAAACAGTCCTGTAGACACCAAAGTCAGGGCACAGAACAAGGGCACCACAGAGAGCAGATCTTCATGCGCAGCCAGCCCATGCAGGAGCCCATGCTGGAGCAGGTGGATGCAGCCTGAAGGCCCTGAGCAGGAGCTGCAGCTCCTGCAGAGGAGTCCCTGGTGGAGCAGGAGGGAGGGGAGCTGCTGCCCTTGGGGACCATGACCCCCTGAAGGCTGGGCCCCATGGTATGGCCCCATGTTGGAGCAGTGCCTGAAGAGCTGCAGCCTGTGGGAAGCCCATATCGGATCAATTCAGGAAGAACGGTATCCTATGGCAGGGACTCCATGGTGGAGCAGGAGCAGAGAGTGACTGCGAAGGAATGGAAGATGACAAAGTGTTATGGACTGACCTCAGTCCTCATTCCCCTGAGCTGCTCCAGGAGGAGGTAGAAGAGGGTGGAAGAAGAGAAGGTGCTTTTAGTTTACTTTTAGGTTCTCACTGTACTAGTCTACCAATAACAGGTAATACACTGAGTATGTTTTGCCTGTGGCAGTATTTTGTGAATTATCTCCCTGTCCTCACCACAACCCTTGAGCCCTTTTTCATCATATTTTCTCTCTATATTCCTTTGAGGTGGGGGAGTGAGAGATTGATGTGTTGGAGTTTAGCTGCCCATCAGGGTGAAACCACCACACTCAGAAAGCTGAACAAAAGGGTTAATGCAAAGATACCACATTATAAATTAACATAACTGTTGTCACAGTTTAATGTAGAAAAAGCTCATAATGTCACTGAATACTTAGGAAGGAATTTTTGTATCGTTAAAAAGGAATGGGGAAAAAAATGCTATTAGTAAGGGGTGAATTGAGTGCTTAATGCTTGTTCCAGTTTACAGGTCGATTTTAATTTTGTGTTAGGGATTACACAGAAATCTGTCAATAAGACAGTGGTACAGAAAACACCTGAAGGCAGTGGAAAAGGAGCTCTTACTATTTAATGTAGAAGTCCCCATGTAAATTATAATGTTGAAAGATAAACCTATGTATATTGCAAACAGACCACATAGTTTTTTCCATGCTCACAGGGATCAATCTCTGACTGCTAGATCTCTTGCAGAAAACAGAAAAGATAATTCAGGTATACACTACCACTGTATAAGAACAGAACATCAACAAAAGTACATGACTTTCCTCAAAAACAAACAAACAAAACCCAGTTCAAACAGAAGCACTTAAGATTAATGTAACATGATAATATTTTGCATATTACTCCAAAATCACCTTCGCTGAGGCAGCCATCGTAAGACATTTCAGGTGCACACACACTGACAGGACCAGACAGTTGGCAGTTGTGTTTCTCTGTGCCCTTTCTGTACCCTCTGGGTTTTGAGGGGAGCCTCTTCCCAGCACAGACTGAAACCTCTCACCACTACTAAGCATGCTGTCAGTCACAGCCCCTTTGTGTGCCCCTAGCAAGAGGAAAGGAGTGCTACTGTTCACTTCTAAGTCCTTGTTAGTAATTGTTCAAAGTGAATTAACTGCACTGCACACTACTAGATTTCTTAAACAAATTAGGCATTTAATATCTATTGGTGCTCCAGGACAGGAACTGTACAGAAAGTAAAAGACGGGATTAAATCGGAGCTTATTATGATTTAGCTGATCAATTATGCATAGTTCTTTTTCATTTTTGTTATACTTCAAGAAAAAAAGATCTAAACTAGTATTCAACTACACTGATATGTTAGTTGTGGAAGATTTAAAACTCAGTGACTTAATCAAAATGCATCTGTGTAGCAATTTCATTACTGATTATTTTACAGAGTGACTGTAGGAGGAACTATCAGAAAATAAAAAAAGTATGACACAAACTTCAGAAGGTGATCATTTTGGAAAGGGTGATCCTAATGGAGATCTCTAGTAAGATAATGTAAACATTCTGAGCAGGAAAACTGTGTGCTCAAATGAAGTATAAGCTGTAAATAGTTTATAAAGCACTAATCATAAAATAAAAATCTGATCAAACATTAGGAACTTCAAAGGAATACAATCCAATGAAATATTACATAATATTTAAAGCCAGAATTCTTTTGAAAAATCTATTTCTTATCTTTCTTGAGAAAAGGTTATAAAGACGTTCAAGTAAATATACATAATGTGATCATACTGTTATTTGAATAGTGATACTTTGAGAAGATTGACAGTTGCTGATGAAAACTCCATTTAAACAACATTTCCTTCTTAGATTCAAATTTCACTTGTATCATCTCTTAAAATGAATATAATTTCCCATCAATACAGTTCTATTCAATGTAATATTAGCTTTTAAAATTTCTTATTTTTAACATTGCACTTGAGGACATTATCAAGATGCAATCAGTTTTCTGGAAGAGTAGCTCCACAATAGTGAAACAAAAGAGCTGATGACAGCTGAGGTATAAAGCCCTAATTCCAACTGTCTATTTGTAACTGCAAGTAGCCTTAATGTAACCTCTTCTTCCTAATGAAACAAAACACTCTTTTGCTTCAAACATGCTTCCATGTCAGACACCATTTGGTCAGACTTCCCCTCTTCTACCATTAGTCACATGGTAACAAAACAATATGGGCAGAAAGGTTCAACCTCTGCTGCCATACCACCAACAGCCACCTCTGACATCGTGGGCCAACACAGTAAAAGAGAAGGTACTGCTTTTGAAGCAGCCTGTGTATAATATTTTTAAAGAACTTGTGAAGGAGATAGAGTACAATTTATCAAACTTAATGTACAGTTTAAATCTGAAGATTCAATGTCATACACTTCCTAGCAAGTTATACAGCTAGTAACAGAACTGCAAGCTTTGATGTGCTATAGGAATCGAGCTACTACCAAGGCAACCAAATACAACATGGTACTTACTTTTTTGTGCAACTTAAGTATTTGCTTTAAAAAAATCACATTTGCCAACTTACTATGAGTTCTATTCTTCAGAAAGTATATATTTCTCCCTGTTCCCTTGACTCTCAAAATCATCCTTGCTTCAATGGGTACATAATTATATTTATTTAAATTAAAACTGGTGAGTTGCATGGACAGGAAAAATGCAACAACCTAAACACAATGCGAAATTTTAAAAAGTACTTATGGGATATCAATAAATGGAAAACATTTCAGTTCAAGCAAAGAACACCGTTATATCCAGTTAAACTGAACTGTTTGTAGATTCGCTTAATTGCTAGAAAACAACTAGAAAACTTTGGCTTTGGTTCTAATATTTTTACTTATACATCAAAACAATTTAATCCATAAACAAAACTAATCAACTAACAGGCAATATTCACAATGTATTTTCTCAGCCTTCGTAAAGATTTATTCCATTAAAATGTAGCACTCTGTTGTTTAATACATTTCAATTGATGCATTTGTTATTACTGTTAGACATCAATGGCATCAGGCCTGAAATTATCCTTTAGCTCTTTTGAGTATCACAGGAGCCTTTAGGGTAATAAGAACTACAACATTTTCAGGAAGCACCATCAGATTATTAAAATCTATGTATGGTATAGCAATGTCTTCCAATGGTAACATGAAACATGAAAGTGAAAACCAGGAACATTTGAGCATTTACTCATGAGACTTTATGGAGTTAGGAGGTGATAATTTGCTTGGTTTTGATGCAGGTTAGCCAAAACAGAGTTGGATGTGCTTGACAGGATTCCATTTGCAGTTTATCCCTCTCCCATGGACTTCTCTTGAGCATTTTCTACTAACCAGCTGTTTGCTCACTGAAGATGTTGCTTGTCAAGCTGCCTGAAGTTGTGAGTCAGTTTCAGTGATGCCAAAGTCATAAATATAAACCATCCTTTTTGAAGGTAATTTTAATGACATGTATTCTTGATTTTTGAAGTGTATGACTGATG
This sequence comes from Numida meleagris, assembly GCF_002078875.1. Classification (NCBI taxonomy): domain Eukaryota; kingdom Metazoa; phylum Chordata; class Aves; order Galliformes; family Numididae; genus Numida; species Numida meleagris. The sequence continues at coordinate 157,341,006 of NC_034409.1, read as the reverse complement.
CTTGTCATTGGTATTCAAATTAGGCAGTGGGTAATAGCAGGAACTTTCCTCCTGTCGAAGCACTTGGATTCCTCAGCATTAAAAGAGGTGGTTTAGTTGGAGGAGGTTAAGGGAGGAAATACAGTATCCTTGAAGATTAAATCTGAACCATCTTCTGAATTACGGTGAACTTATACTAATTACACTGATATATATTGCAGAAAAAAAGTGTAGCTGCCTCTCACTGCTTTTTTGTAAAATAGACTGATTTAATAGAAGGCCCACAGACTTACATAATCAAAGCACAGTACCAGGAACTGCTTACAGTTTCACTAACAATCAGTATAATCATTTTAACAAATCATTTATCGGTGCTGGGATTAAAAAGATTCAGTTTGGCCAGTGTAGATGAACTGAGCAGTAAGAATTGAGAAAGTATGAACATTTTCTATGTTTTTTGAGGAGTTTTTAAAAATATACTAATGAAGGAGGTATTACCCTAACTGATTCCGTCTACTATGTGAGGGGAATTGCACTGCTACTCATAATCCATACTAATGTTAAGCAATCATAAAACTGTAAAAAAACCAATTACAATCTGTAATGGAACATGTTATGATGTGACAAAAATGTCACCTGTAGAGAGTTATTTAGGCAATCTGCCTAGGAAGATATTGCCAGCAACTATTAAAGAAAGATAACACCATGTAAAAAACACACCATTGTGTTGTAAGTTTTGTGGTGGTAATCAAAACTAAGATTCAAGTTCTTTTAGATTTCACTAAACAGGGTATCCTAAAAACTTTATTGTGTCATGTTGTTGAACTGATTTACACAATAATAGGTCTACTATTATATAGTAGGGTTATTATAGGGTTATAAGGGTTATATATAAGGGTTATTATATAAAATCTACTAATGGGACAATCCCTCTTATCAGCCATGGGTGTTTCTACTCCATTCTGCAGGGCTGAAACCACACTATAACTGTGGAGTAATCTGTTGTGCTTTGAAATCATAATTACATATTGACAAGTTAAACTGTGAGACCTAAAGCAAGGGAATTTGGGCTATTATGTAAGCATTCTCATGGGGAAAACCTAAAGGGGCATCAATTATTTTGCCACAAGTAAACTTCTTTTCGCTTTTCCTTTCCTGAGTGGCATTATGTACTTGAAGAAAAAGAGCTACAGAAATTTAAAAAAAAAAAAAAAAAAAAAGGTAAATGTAGCATGGATATAAGAAAGAGTTACCATATGTAATAAAAACAGATATGCTTTCTTAGGAAAATACTAAATGACAATTATTTACAAAGTGTCTCCTTTTGCTTAATAATTTTTGTTTTGTTTTGTTTTCCCATCTTACTTCATTTTGATTACTTTACTACATCCTTACCAAAAAATCAGAGAAATATCTAATTCATTGAACATCTACTACTGCTAAATGATTAGTCAGAATGTTTCCAAATCATTCACTAGTGTATAAAACAGTTACTGAAAAACATACAGTGAAAAAAGGAATAGTTCAAAGATGTTTTTCTTAGAAACTCATAAAAAGTGACAAAACTCTAATTTGAATTACATTTAAATATCTAAAGCACTTGTTCAGGAATAACTAAATCATCCCCTCCTGACATGCTGCAAAATCACTCTTTAGGAGACAATTTTTATTCTTAAAAATGATGCGTATCCTCCCTATTTTCATATTCCCTTTAGTCTTTACCCATACTTTTGGTTTACTTTCAAGAACATGTCTACAGAGAAGCAATAAATACCAACTATTTTATATCTAGCATTTACATCCTTCAAAAAATCCTTCTACCAAGCTTTTGGCTTAAGTTGTTAGGAAAAAAGTCAAAACAAAATTTCAAGTTCCAAAGATTCAATGAAATGAAAGCAAACAAGAAAATACACATGTAAATAAGTACTTGCAAAGTTCAAAAACAATCTTTATGTATCTGGTAATAAATAAGAAAACTTCAACGGAAACTTGCTGTTACATAAAGAACAGGAAGAAGCACTGAAATAACTGGAAATTTCTGTATAATCATATGGACAACATAAAAGCATACAGTTATTTATGCTTATATCATATGTTCTTAATTATTTGATCTTCTGCAAATAAGTCTCACAAAGAAACAAATACTGTAGGCACTGCAAGCCCTGCTGGGTTTGGTTTTACTGAACTTATATTAAATTTATTTTACAGTCATAAAAGTATATTGACCATGATACCAAAATTCAATGTGACTACTTTTTTTAAGGTTAACTTTAATTTTTGCTTGAAGGTTAGAGTTTGCAAACATGGGAATATAATATCCTTCTATACATGTTTCACTGACCTGGGGTCTCCTCTACCAATGGAACACTTGAGTTGAATTGTGCTGTAGCTCACGTCTACATTTTGATTACATGTAAAGCTTCATAGCAACCAGAATAGAAGCAGCCTATTCTAGCAATAGGAAATTGCTTTCATGTTTTACTACGATTGGGTGTTCCACGTGAGTTGCATAGTAGTGGATGAATTCAAAGTTTTTGCTCTTTAAAAAACAATATACGTGACTTTTAGCAACTTTTATTGATATTCAGAAAAGTATCAATTTTGGAGCAAATAATCAAAAAAAGGATATCTGATTACATAATTAACAAGCTTTACAGATTCAATTTAATTACAAGGAGAAAAACAAGCCTGAATTTAAACCAGAGACGAGGAACATGAAAACCAAACAAACAAATCAAAGAGGAGCAGAATGATATGATTATAAAGCGATGGCATGATAATTCAGTTCTTTTCCAAGGGGAGGTATGCAAAATCAAGTAAAGGAATGAAAATCTTAAGGCACTTCCATGTGGAATTTTTATCAAATTGTTCCTTAATGAGATTCCAGTTTGATGACTAAACTCTCTTCTTCTCTACCCAACTGTAAACCAAAAAAAAAGGTGGGTGTTTGATGATTTCAAATTCTCTTTGGCAGGTTTCTACACTGACTGGAAAGCTTTTTTTTTTTTTTCCTGGAAGATATGCTTACAAACGGAATAGTGAACATCCTCACTTTCTTTCATCCTCACTGGTGCTCTTTAGTGCAGTGAAGCCCACAGAGGGGCATGGTGTGGTTAGAACTGAAATAGCTGAAGCAGCCAAGAAAGCAGTGCAATTCTGCTTAACCAAACTCTTTAGCACGTGGCCACCTAACAAATGATTGCCTGTCTGCAGACAGAAGAGTAGAAAAGAGCAGTCACTCCCCAGGGAGACTGTACCTGAATGCCATATACATAGGATATGTATTCTGCTTCTCTCATGTCTACTATGCTTTTTGAACAGTCGGATGCCTCCAAGGGAGAGCTACATATGCACATCTTGAAAGCTGTACACTGCCTTGTAGTTTTCTACCTACTGAGGTCTTGGCTCTCATTCTTGGTTCTGAACCCTGCTTCTTCAGTTTGCAACCTTGTTTTGTGCTATTTTATTCCCAATTCATATCCCTAGCCAGTTCACATAGGTTCTAAGGCAATACTGCCTACTTTTTAGTACAGGTTCTCCAGATGACTTGAACTCTAAAATTATTTGATCTTGCTTTGTCCTTTTGAATTGGTGCACATATATTTTCTGACGTACCTGTGGACAGTGTGCCCTAGCCTAATTATTAAGTATGGCTTTGCCTTCTTCTTTCTACTGACTACTTCCTATCACTGGGGCAGCAAACCAGTCTACCGACTGAATTCATTCAAATACTAAGTGCACTTGAAGCCCATAAGGCCAACTGTATCCTGAGTTGCATCAAGAGAAGCATGACCAGCAGGTAGAGGGAGATGATTCTGCCCCTCTACTCTGCTCTTGTGAGACCCCACCCGGAATACTGCATTAAGTTCTGGGACCTCCAACACAAGAAGGATGTAGAATTGTTGGAGAGGTTCCACAAAGGTGATCAGAGGGCTGGGGCACCTCCCCTACAGGTACAGGCTGAGAGAGTTGGAGCTTTCCAGCCTGGACAAGAGAAGACCCCAGGAGGCCTTCCAGTACCTGAAGGGGACCTACAGGAAAGCTGGGGAGGGACTTTTTATAAGAGCATGTATAGACAGGATGAGGGGAAATGGCTTTAAACTTGAAGAGGGTAGATTTAGACTAGATATTAAGAAAAAAATTCTTTACTGTGAGGGTGGTGAGAGACTGTAGCAGGTTGCCCAGAGAAGCTGTGGATGCTCCCTCCCTGGAGGTGTTCAAGGCCAGGCTGGATGGGACTTTGAATAACCTGGTCTAGAGGGAGGTGTCCCCATCTATAGCAGGGAGGTTGGAACTAGGTGATCTTAAAGGTTCGTTCCAACCCAAATCATTCTATGATTCTATGATTATAATAGCTAGGTTTGATCAAACATATGTCATAAGACTGTGGAATTGGTGTCAATGGGTTGGTCCACTTACGTTCCAAGTAGGTACACATAAATAAATAAACAAAATCTACAATTGCTTCATCTTCTCTGTACTCAAGAGGACTGCACTGATTCCCCTCACTTACTACTTGGCTGAAAGCATTTTTTCTCTGTTACATATTGCCAGTTCCTTCCATTATTTTTCCTCTCTACTTTGCTTTCCACATTTGCACATGTAGTGAAAAATGTTAATGTAGGAAAATAGTCCAGAAGCAGGAAAAGGATAGGTTGATACTGCTCTTAAAGCTTTTCTTAGTACATTATAACTTTATGGATATAGCCTATAAAATGGTCTCTCTAATACAAAATGAGGAGGCAGCTTTCTGTGATAGGACTGGTAGGACTCTAGGATACCCATTCTTTCAGGAAAATCTTTCAGTGCTCATCTCTCTAATATGACACTATCACTTTATATATCTTCCTCAAAGCAATCCTTGCAGTCTTCCGCTCTCTTGGGTGATACTCTATTTAATAGGTTGTTATGTAAAAGCAAATATTAATTATTTTCTTTCACCAGCATTGTTAATGCCTCAGCTACTTACTCAGGTCCACATAAACTAATTAAATTTAATCTTAGAACTGGATTTTGTGAATCACAGTAGAAATTTAATCTGAATCACAAATGGACAATTAAATCCAGTGACGCATGAGATCTTTGTTCTGATTATTTCTAATTCTTGATCATAGACATTCTTCTAGTCAGCATGCTGAATTCATGGAAATTCTTCTTTACCTGGGCATGATCATGTAATCTCCCATGAAATATAGGTGCCTAAATTCTTCTTTTGTTTCTTAATCTATTTCAAGAACCAAATACCTAAAAATGTATCTAAATGTAACCATTTAAAAACATGTCGTGTCTGATTCATGTAAACATGAGCTACGCCTCTAACTGTTCACAAGAATAACAATTTTTATTCAAAACAGGAATCATGAAAGTTTTCAGCAGAGTTTCATTTTGCCATTAATGATCATATCCAACTTCAATATGTGCTGCACTACTCTAAGTTAGGAAAAAATGCACTCCTTAAATAATTAATTGTGTCACATTCATAATAAATACTGTAATTTAAAGTTTGATTTACAGCTATTCATTGTCAATCAGTATCACGTTGGCTTGGAAGAAACAGACATTATGCTATTACTAATAACGCATTGATATTGCTGTTCTTTACATTCAATAATCACAGTTTAACAAAATCCATAAGGACCAATGGACTCATTGGTTTCACCAATTCAAGAGCTTATTCAAGCTCTGAAAACACAAAGCAAAAATCTCTCTTGCTGATACAGACATGCTGTAATAAGAACTATTTATTCTGAGTTTAATGTAAACTTTCAACTGAAGCACAAAGCTTCCGTAGGATTTCAGCATGCAAATCTATGGTTTCAAATTAGGCAGGAATAATTTTGAGTGATGGCTCCTTTTAACATCAGGGGAGTGCTTACCTCTCTCACTTTACTTTGTACATGGCAGGCCTCCAAAAGTCCTACTGTTAAATCTGAATTAAGTAGTCTTAATATGTATAATATTTAACATTTTCAGAAGCTATGCATTAAATCTGTAGCCTAAAGCTTCTAGTTAAGGAATGAATCCAACACTTCAGGGCTTTACATATATTTCTTTAATTCCTCTTGCCAAGTTGATGTGTAAGTGCTAACTGTACAAAAGTTCACATCACCTGGATCTGTTCTTGCAAGATTAGTGAAATAACATCTTAGTCAGAAAATGATCTTTTTCTTCCACACCATTTTAGTCTCTGAACTCTAAGGCTTGTATTAAATATGAAATAGGAATAATGAGTTTTAATTTTTAAAGACACTAAATACCTTGAACAAGCTGGTTAAGAATTGTAGAGCTACTTTGTCACCAAAAAAGAGCTTAGCAAATCCAGTAAAGTACCACATTAGTTTTCTGTATGCATGATTATATATATTTGCTATGTTATCAATTTCTGAGAACATGTTCATTTCTTGAAATTGAATTACTTCTGAACAATATTGGATAAATGCAAGCGAGTGAAGTCCCATCTACCCAATCTTATCTCTGCACTGCAAGTTATACATACCCTCTGCCAACGTGTTTTTCTGTTCTGATAATGTACAACATACTAAAATAATATTGCTAACAAAAGTGTTTTTCCTGCTCATATCTCAAACAATTGGATTCATTCCTCTCCTGAGCACCATTAAAATATCATAATATAATTGAGATATCAATGTATAGTCATGGTCATTTCTTTTAATTCATTTATTCACATTTATCAACATGATTTTACCTTCAGTTCTAGAGTCTTATCTGGCAATCAGAATTGCGTGAATTAAATCTCTAAATGACAGCTATCTACAATTAAGTGTCTGTTTAAAAAGCTGTCAAGATATATATAGTTGAACCTCACCTAACAAAACTCATCATGTGAGACAATGTCCAGCACTTTGTCGCCTTTACCCATAACCTGTTTCAATACTGATATTTCTACTGTTGATGCTTAGTAAGTGTCTGGAAGACCTGGAACAACTGCATCAGTGCATTATGATGGTTCATACTTCAGCTGGCATATTGGTGTGACTGTTTATATTGATCTCTCTCTTTTGGTCAAAGGATGTTATCACTGCAGGAAAAAGAGACTGAATCTGGTCTACACTTCACAAAGTAAATCACAATCTCAGAATCTCTCTCTAAAACTGTACACATAATCTGGTCTAAAGAAAATAATATGTACAAGTGGCCCAATAACAAAAAAGATAGAGCTTTCTAATCTACTTTAAATAAAAAAATGATATAGAAGAGTAGACAAAGCCAAATGCATTGATGAAATTGTCTATACAATGGGTCCTTTTAAAGGGAGCATACAAACAAGAATATATAAGGGACCACTGTCAACGGTTTACAGGCGTTCGGTCCAGTTCCGTGACAAATGGGATGGGGGACCCACGGACCCACGCCCCGGGAAAGGGAAAAGGGAAAAAAGGGTAGGGAGATGAGCCTGAGAGCAAAACAGCAGCAACAACCTGAGGAGAAACAAACTAATTTACTAAATAAGATATCGGAATGCAAAACAACACACTATAATACAATATAATTACAATTTAAGCTGATAAATCCAATACAATGAGAGAGAATGTCCCAAAATCAAGGTAGGCCTTACTCTAATACCGACAATAAGACGGCTGGGGAGCGAGATGCTGCCAGGAGAGACGGGCGGAAAGAGAGATCAAGGTCTCGTGATCTGCAAGTTTTTATCTTTTCCCTCTGGCTGGAAATGATAACAGAGGAGCAAAATACCCTGGGGAATGTAGTAGTCCTTCTCTTCTGAGAACCAGGTACATACACTACATGATGTTATGATGTGGAGTACCAATAACTGAAAATCATAAAACCATGACAGACCACTGTTTCATTTCTAATAGTGTCAAAATAAGGATGACGAAAAAAAAAAAATCCTAGTGTACAGTAAAGGCAAGATAAGTATGTCCTTGTAATCTGTGGGCTGCATGGCTGTTAAAGACAGTTCAAAGGAAACTGAAAGGTCAACTCTCTTATAAATACTCAAACTTTGACTGCAGTTGCTGCAAGAATATTATGTGGTAACAAGTAACATCGGAAGTGATGAAGACCTGGAAGAGAGCTTACTCTATGAACAAAATGTTAAGGTCCTCCCACAATACAATGTATTGTGCCACTGTACTGTACATTAGAAGATAAAATGGCATTTCTCGCTGTTTATTCTCAAACAGGATTACAACATAGATTATACTATCTGCTATTCTCTTTAAGCAATACCTAAGGCAAACTTGGAAAGCTGAAGACTATCTTAATACCCATTTTCCATGTAACTGCTGTCATTCCAACAACATATTTCCAACTGTGAGAACACAGATAGCTTCCTGCAGAGCTTCTAATCTCAGGGCCAGTTTGCAGAGCAGCCAGGAGGATGTGCTAGTGTAATGAGAAAGCTGGTAACTACTGTCTAGAGATATAACACTTCATGTCTGCTCATTTCTCAAGCTCTGCTGGCTTGAAACAGGAATCCTAGATTGGCTGCTTGGCTCCTAAATCTTTCTTTCCCTAGACAGCAACACATTATTCTCACACCAGATAGCTTAACGTACTGGCTGCTTGCAGAACCCCTGAGATCTCCTTTAATTATATACAAAACTAACACAGAAGTTCCATAAAACACTTCCAAGTCAGTCAAGACTGCTAAACAGTTGGATTTGAAGTGAACATGCTTATTTTTGGATTAAATTGGTACTTACATTTACACTGCAAGTAAACAAGACATGTACCAAAGATCAAGGCTGACTAGTATGTAGAAAGTTGCACAATGGACTTTAAAGCTAGCGTGCCAGATTTCATTTAAAAGACAACAAGGTGATTTTGAGGAAAATGCTCTGAAGCAGGTAAAGAAAGGACACTATTTCAGTACTTTTTTCTCCCACAATAAGTTTAAAAAAATCTTCTTCTTGCTTGACACAATTTCCCTGTGGCATTGTGCCACCTTCACATAGCCATCCATAACTCTTCTTCTGCTTGAAACAATCTTCAACGTGCCACTCTCATTAATGACTGAGATACCCCCTGATGGTGCTTAACATTTAATAGTGCTAGAGCTCCACGTTTGCCCAAACAACCTTTTCCATTTACCTTACCTCAAAGGCATTCTAATTTTTCTTCAGAGACAGAAATCCTTTAAGCCCATTGTATCCTTAGGCTACAAATTTACTGAGATTTAGGTTTCCAATAAGAGTGCCGAGATGAATGCCACCTTCTCATTTATGAATCAATTTTTGCCCATCGGCTTTTCAGTGTTATTACTTTTTATTTTATTTTACGCTCAACAAGGAGAACCTCAGAAATACATACATACACACAAGGACGCACATAATGTTGGGGGGAAAATAATGTTCAGGGAACATACCTGAAATCAGAACTGAATAAAACATATGACACATTCTCCTCAACATATCTTTAATACAGAAATCTCACAAAACATGTAGTCACAGATAAAGCATTTTTCTCATCTTAAGGACTCTCTGCGTTGTACATCAGCATGTACCACAAAGGCAAGCACACTGTTTCTTAGTACCAAAAGGTATATTTTTGTATGCTTGTGAGTGATTAAAGAAGCTCTTTTCTTTTCACGCACCACAATTCAGCTGACACTCTCATCCATCTCCAGTGGTTAGCATGTTTCTTGTCTCAATGCAGACAACATCGTACCTTTCAAAATTCTGTAAAGGAGTAAAACATGACAAAAATGTATTTGCCTGAACTAACTGCAAATCCATTGCCCCTTCTTTTTAGCTGAATTTCAAACAGATCAAGCAATAAACTAAATGGTTTATAAAGTTTAGCTTCAAGAATCATGATTTTCAAATTACTGACTTCCAAATTCTGCTTTAAGAGTGTTTTGACTGAAATGAATATTGAACTTCATGTAAAGCCCAACAGGCTAAACAGTCCTAATTAGGGAATTATGTGGTCATGGTCATGTATCAGGTCTAGATAAACTATAATCCAATTTTGAATACTCGCTGGGAGTCAGATACTATTCTTGTGATACGGCTCAGAATTCACCCTGTTTGAAGAATACCATAAAGATCAAAAGATGGAATCAATCTTTTATCTAAACTTAAACTGTCACGGCAGAACTCTTTCTCTGCACGAACACCCTGTGTAAAAACAGAATTGCCATACTAAGTAGGCAGTGTTTGCCAAATTCTAAAGGCATGAGAAAATTAGAATCTTAACTGCAATTATGACAGTTATAATAATGACTTTAGTAACAACATTAGATCACAGAATGTTATTTAAATACAGGAATAGTTTCAGAGAGCTATTCTGAGAGTTCAAAATCTACCCAGAAAGCTTAAAAAACTGAGCAGAATCTTTCTGGAAGTGTAGCATTTGGGAATTTACCTCTAGAGATTCTTCAGGAGAGACTTAAAACTACCTTCAGGTTAGCTTGACCATAACAATAATGAAAAACAATGACGCTGAGTTCAATATCATCTATGTACATGCCTAAAGGGTACTCCTAACCAAAGGGTGACTTGATCCCAAGAGATCTAGACCCCATAGAGACACTGACCCATGGGGTGTAATATAACATAGTGAGTCAAGACTTGTTTTTTAACTCCATAAAAGAGAGTACCCTGACCAGACTGCTCCATTTACCTCACTTTTCTTCATGTCTTTATTCTGCTACTGTATTTACTACATCTGGATTTCCAGTTGTGAAGACAGAAGACGGAAGTGATACAAACAATTGTGGACTTTCTCTCCTAGACAGGTCTTGTTCTCAGATTAGGAAAGAGGGAAAATATACAACTGAATCAAAATAAAATAAAAACCTTCTCAAGAATGCTGTTGCTTGCATTTGGAGAGCAGGTCTTGCATAGCAAACATCAGGAAAAGCCATTTTCAAAGGTTATCTGAACCCACATTAAATAGTTGACTATTCAACCAACCGAAAAATAGATCCAAAAGATGAAATAACACACCACCAGGGATGAAAGATCCACACACTATTTAGCAGAGAATAAGGCTCCCTTTACTGGAAACATAAGCAGAGTCTCTTACAGCACTATCAGAAAAACGATTTCAAGCAAAGCTTTGTGAAACATTAACATATTCTGTGACAGCTGTTTACAGTTTTTCCTTTTAAGCTATTCACAGTTGTATGTCTGGGCAGTAATTTTAAGAAAAATAAAGAACAGAATGCTATTCCAGATTCAGGCATCTGAAGCACAAAAATATACCCACCTGGAAATAAAGTACAGTGGTATTTCTGGGTCAATAATAATAATAATAATAATAATAAAACTGTGTGCAAGGTGAATGCAAAGATTCTAAAACTTGAGGTTTTTGAAATGAATTCTTCAAGTTTAGATATGCATTATTTATTATTCCGAATTAATTTTCACAGTTTCTGGATAAGCCATTACAAGTGGTAATGCATTATAGCTGAGAGACAGACAGAAGGGAAGGAGAGCGTGGTACAAAGCATCTGCAATGCCTCCTGCTCTGATTTCAGGGAAAAAAAAAAAGAAAAACAAGTATGGAAAAAGAACTTAACAAAATCCAACCCTTCTTGTTCTATTGAAGCAAGAAAGTGAGATTCTTACAAAAATGTGCTTCAGATAATGCAGACACCCATTCAAAAAGTAGCATTATGATATGTCTTATATAGCTTCTGATGTCCCTAATATAGGACTTCTATTTTTATTTATAGCTGCTTTTTTCGTAACAACTGAAAGGAAGAATTTCCTTAAAAAATTAACATGTATGCTGCAAGGTATTGTAGTTATACTCTATGACTGTGTTAAGTTAATCTTAAAAAAATCTCTGGGAAGCAGTGTAAATGAGTGATAGCACAGCATAGTTCACTTGGAAACCGTAAAAGCTTCTGTTGAGGCAAGCAGAAATGTTTTGGTTTTTCTTCCCAGCCTCTCTTTTGCTTGCATGGTAAGCAAAATTTTACCTTATACAACTGAAGTGTTCTATTTGAATGGTGTGGTTACAGCCTTTGTAAGAATATGTGCTGAAACAGCAGACTGACATAGCCTCTCTATAGCTTCTTCACATAAGAAAATAGGAAAACAGTCTGTGTTGTTTCTTGCTCTTGCTGATCCCAGTACAGGTGGGACACAGATTACCTCTGGCTTTTTGACTCCAGTGATGTTCTCATGCATCACTAAGGAAGCTTGTGTTCCTAGGTGAGAAGTACAGAACAATATTGGTCTTTTAAGAGAAAAGTTGGTGTTCTGCACAGAAGAATTTATTTGAAGAAGCAAAGGCTTGAACAAAACCATGGGTGGGGGTAGAGGGAGAACAATAGCTCTTTCAGCTTAGGTCCTATTCTGAAAATTTATGACATGACAGGATCCTTCTCTGAAATACAAGTATATATACATTCAAAACATGAATTTCTCAAAAGTTCGTTATGGAGAGTTTTGACATACTTTGCCATTGCTCATCACAGATATTTGTATGATAATGCCACAGTATTTAAAAAAATTCTCTTATATGCAATAGTAAGGACTAGACAGATAAGCATCCTCAGGCAATTTTGATAGAAAATGGACAATATAAAGCTAGAAATTAAAAGTATATAGAAGAGTTTGAAAGTTGCCCATAATGTTTTAACAGGTACCTTCACTAGTAAGTAACAGTATTTATTGACTAATATTTTTCTCTAAACTCTATTTTCCGGGGCAACTGTTTTTAAATATTATAAACCACGTGTGGTGAGTTGACCTTGGTTGCCAGACCCCACCATGCTGTTCTCTCTCTTCTCCTCAGAAGAAGAACAGGGGAGAAAGCAAGATGTAAAGGCTCATGGACTGATATAAAGACAGGGAGATAACACACACAAAACAGTCTAAACTTTGGGAAAACAAATCTAATTTTTTTGCAAGTTAAAAAGAGAGTAGGGTGCTGAGAAAGAAAGAGAGAAAAACCAAAACACTACAAATCTTTCTACTCTTATCCCCATCTTCCAAGGATCAACTTCAGTCCTTCATTCCTGACTCTATTTCTCCCCCCTCAATGATGAGTGGTGGTAAAATAAAGATGTACACACTCATTTAATAGCATAGACCTAGACTGAGAGATAAGATAGAGACTCTTCCTATGTAGCAGAAATTTCCATATATCTTTTTTGATTTACAGTCAAGATTAAACATGAAAAATGAAATATTTATCTTTTTTGAATCTAGATGAAGCAATTGAACCAGAAAGGTTAAAAAAAGTTCAAGGAACAATCACACAAACAATTTAAGTCCATGATTTATGTAGCAGGTTCAGTGTGATAATGAGCAAAAATACTAATCAGTGCCCATAGATATTAGATAATAAATTCAATGGGTTGAAATGGATATTTGTAGTGCAGCAAACGTTAGTCTAATGATTGAATTAATCTTCACACAGATAAATTCTTGCATGCCAAGTTTTTTTGGGGACATGACAAGCTAATGAAGATAAAACTGGTAGCAACTTGTGAATTAAAAACGTTATCTGGGAAGCTGAAAGGGCACCGAGTGGCAAAGTTTTGCAAAGAAATGTGTGAAAACATTTGAGCAAACATGAAAAAGTAATAGGTAAGGAACTAATTCTTTATTACACTTCATATGGCTGAATATAAATGGTTTGATTAGTACAGTGTATCAGCGAATCTACTATGCAAGATGGATCTGGAAATAATCAAAATGCATTATAATTAGATGATCATGCTGGTACTTTTGCTGGATATGGAGGAAAAGCCACGTATGCCTTTACCCACATAGGTAGAAATTAAAATCTTTATGCTAATTAACTTTTTATTTCAGATCATCAAACAAATGTGCTTACAGTGGTAACTACGGATCATTTTCCTCAAATATCTTGTCTGAAAAGCCAGCAACCTTGAAAAACAAAGCAAAACAAAACAAAACAAAAAAAGCCATTGCTTTTCTTCCCTTCAAAATATTCCATTTCATTATGGGGCACAAGCAGCTATGACAGCAGAAAACACTATTTTCAGGTTGCTTTCAGTTTTGCCCTCTAATACACAGATCAATAGCCTAGTTTGACAAACCTCTAAGAATGCAGATTATCAGCAAAATTGATCCTCAATTACAGAAAGAAGCTCAAGTTTACTTTCAATTTTTTTTTCTTTATTATTTTTTAACTGGTCCTTAGTATTTCATACTGGAACTCTGCTGAAACATCATCCACTGACAAATAACTAGGTAAATAAACAGTCCCTCTGATTATGAGTTGATTATTCAAATGATCATAGCTGTAGCACAAACTCCATCAAAACAAAAACAACACTGTTGTTTACTTAGGTAGAAGACATTAAACCCAAGTTTAGAGTTGTCAATTACCTCTTCTAGTGGAAAAAGGGATTTGTTTTTTGTGTTTTGTTTCTCATCCAGTAAAATAATTTAAACGATAAATTTAGTCTGGGCTAAGCAGTAATGCATGCCAAATTTATTTGAATAATCAGTATTTTGTTCATAATATCTCTACCATATTTTCCTAAGAATGAAGATACTATACTCTATGCCTACCACAATTAGTGTATTTGAGATGTATCAAACAGAATGTATATAAATTATATACATTTGGGGAAATAATACTACAGGCAATATGAAAAGAAAGACAAAACCAACCCTGTTATCATAATACTGTTGCTGTTAGCAGAGATGTGCCATATGCAAATATTTCCTCAATAAATTTTATACGTCAATGCTATCTGCTCTTAAGCCTTACGTCTGGAACCAACAGAGTAATACCATTGGCTAATCTATATATGCTTTTCAGATTGCACAGATTCAACCTAATTATACAGATTTTAATGGATAATCTGAGCAGAAAACTAGTATACTGCTGTCAGCAAACTGCCACATTTATGAGATGCCATATACCTTAAACACAGCAGAATACAAGACCAAGTAGGCTGGCATTTATGACAGGCAAATGTTTGACAAGACCATAAAGGAAGAAAGCTGAATTAAGTAGCATGATAACCATATCTTCCACCTAAATAAGCACCCTCTTTCTTGACGTGGGTTGCTTTCCAGTTTGCTGTGGAATTTTGCAGGCTTCTAAAGACAAATGTTCCTCCCTTCAAGTTTGTTCAGTTGGCAGAATGATTCATGGATATTTTTGAGCCATAAATAAAACAGTTTTCTGGCTTTTGAGCAGCACAGAGCTGTTCTAAAATGTTTCCATGTACTTGGAAGGATTACCTATACCCATGTCAGCTCCCGAGCACTCTTTTTTTCCTGTACCATGCCTACACTGTTGTGTATAATCTATCCAGCTGGCAATTTACCTGACACCTTCCAAGCCCCAAAACATTATTTTCTTTGCCTCTCCAGTCTAATCTCCTTCTCTTCTTTCTCTGCACTTGTGCAACAGATTAGGCAATATCAACAGACACTCCTGAATCTCCCCCACTGAAAAACACACTCTATCCTATCACCAACCCAAACATATTGATTTCTAAATGAAAGATGAAATATAGATGGATATTAAGATGCAGTGCTACCAAGATTTATTCAGTTAGTTTGTGAGGACCCAGACCCAATGCCGCTGAATGTCAGTGTCAGCAGGGGATGCTCTGTCCTCCCATATTTTGCAAGGATTTTACAATGATTATCTATATATCTGTCTGTCGATCTATTTTTTTTTTCTTGGAGTGAAAATATTTAAAAAGTGGAATCATAGAGTAATTCAGGTTGTAAGAAACCCTGAGATATCTTCTAGTTATACCTCTTGCTCAAAGCAGGATACAAAATGAGTTTGGCCTAAGTATAAGGAATTATAGGCCTGGAGAAAAAAAAAAAAAAAAAACACAGAAGAAATTGTTTGGATGCTGTTGCTAGCTAGAGAAACAGGTAACAAATAATACATCAAAATGTAATTTGGTTGATACTCTGTCAGAAAATTAAAATGTTGAAAAGGGGTTTTATTTTCTTTAATTTAAAAAAAAGCCAATCTTTTTTTCTTTTCTGTACCATGAAAGCCCTGTCAGCCTTTACTAATGGTCTAACATTTCTAGAGTTTCTGTTGTTAGCTGTTCCATAACTGAAAAATGAGAGTTTGTGATAGTTATGCACAGGTTTTCATACTTTGCAATATAGAAGTTTCTAGTCTGCTTTAAGAAAAGTTTTAAAAAATATAGTCATGAGCATTAGTCAATTGAAATACCAAATATATTTACTTTTTAATGATCGTTAGAAGACAAAGTAAGTGGTTACAGGCATTTTGATCTAATTTTCTTGGCCTCACTTCATAAGATGCCAGTTTTTGGTAAGCAGCACAGAAAAGATGGTTTGAATCTTCAATGATTTAAAATGCAGTAGGTATGCTAAATGAATATTTTTATAAATACTTTCTTAAATTAACTTTTATGCCTTAGCTTTCAGTAGAAGTTTGAATTAAAATATCTCAAAATTAGTCAAATAAGCAAGAGGCAGACACTTACAAAAGGTAACAGAAGTTGTTCCTCCAAAACTCCAAGTCTATGGCCTATGAGTCTCTTTGTATTGGAGTATATTCCAAAGGATCAAAATTTTTCTTGACTGTTTTTAAAAAAAAACTTTTTATAGTTCTATTAGAAAGATTCTTTTTATTTATTTATGTATGTTCTTGTGTAACCAGCTGCTCATGTTTCAGCCCAAAAATGAACAAACACACAAAGAAAGTTACAATTCCACTGTTCCAGGAATCTTCATTATTGATTAACCAGACTTATTTCAAAATAAAACATTTTCATAATATTGTTGGTTTTTTTTGCAAAATTACATGGACAAATTCACAAGTGTCTCTAAAGACACGCTTTTCATCACATTTGTCAGTTCTGACATGACTTATTCCTCAATTCATGTAGAAAGTAGCTCAAATAACACTGTCTTTAAGGATAGAAAGTGACTATCAATATATTTTTTTAATACTAAAGTCTGTTGATTTATTGGAAGGCATAGCTCATATTATATGCTAGGAGGCTTATGGGTGCATAATACATAATTATTTAAGAGACTATTACTGTTATTTTTTTCAGAGATAAATTCAACAGTCACCCTATGCCCGAAGACAGAAGTCTGTATATTCAGAAAGAGTTTGTGAGCATAGGCTTCTTGCTAGAAACTCTTGAAAATGTCAGCCCAGGATTCTTATCTGACTGTACAAAGAATCAATCAGAATGTAACCACTGGTGCATTATAGCCATGTCCATCATCTAGGCCGTGCAACTCTTTAGATGCAAAAGGGAGACTGGATAGCCAAAGGTCAGTATCATTAGTAAAAACCTAGATTATTAGAAAACCTCTATACCTTAGCTGACTGTGCTATTATCTATGAACATCTATATGCATAGACATACACACAGTTATCTTTTACAGCTGGCACTGTGACCTATATTCATCTATCAGGTTAGATATTTTCACTCTTCTTCAAAAAGCATCATGAGTATTTCTCCAAACAAAGTAGTCACTCATGAAAATAGAATTTTGTATATAACTGTTTACAACTGAAAATATATAATGCTCATTCATAATCAAGCAGTAGTGAAGGACATACACGTATGATATTGAAAAAAAACTTAGATCTGGAGTAACGGCACAAAGCAATTATCTCTCACTATTTCTTCATTTCTCATGAAGAGAAATATATAAACTGTGAAATGACTAATCCACTGTGGTGTAGATGATTATTTTTGAGTCATTTGCTTCCTCTTTCGAATGAACCAAGGCATCTGCGGTTAAATCAACTGAAAAAAAAGCAGTAGTGCAGGGAAAGTTTTGATTACACTTTTAATTTCACAAGCTAACCTACAAATGACTTTAAAATTGTTGGTAACACCACGGTACTATTAACTATCTACTCATTTTTATTGAAAGACTGTAGGCACAATCCATTAGTCAATGACTATGCTGTGCTTGCCAGACCCCATTCACAGTCACAACTAGTAAGTGGCTGAGTTTCAAGATGATGATAACAACAACAAACAAGAAACCATTGCTCAAACTGTATTGGCTTCTCTACTGAAAATTATATCTATTTGGTATTTCTTTGCTGTGTTACAATTAGTCTTTGATAGTATTGAAACGTGCTTGTACATCGTAAGTACATTTTAAATTGAAATAACTTGTGAGTTTTGACTAATAAACTGCTTTCCCTTAAACTCAGTAATTGATAACTCATCTTTAAAAAAAGAAAGATTTACAAATATTCATTAAAAGCTAAACATCAAAACTGGTAACTCCTTCCATCACAGTCTAATGTCAGTCATACATTTTTATGGAAGCAAAAATGATGAAAATCTAATGTTATACATACCAGGAGATTTGGGGGATTTAAAAAAAAAAAAAAAAAAAAAGATGACTATAAAATTGAGAAGATTTTCATGTTTTTTCAGTTGTTTCATTTGTTTATAATTAAAGTTTTTACTTAATATAAATGTATGTCTCCAATATCTATCTCCATGGCATTTTTTCCTTTAAAGAAATTCTTCAGTTACTGTTCAGTAAGGATAAACAGAAAGAATTTATTCCACTTTCTCAATTCTTCTTAATGAATTTAAGCAACTTATTTAGGTCTTGAAGACAATGTAGGCCTATTCTAGAATAACTGGTCATATCAGCAAGAAAGCAAATGTAATACTTTTCCTAAATGGTTGGAACAAATAATTTAATTTCAAGTTTTACCCTGAAAATTACATTTTGCAATTTGTGTTTGTGTTTGTTTTTGGTTTTTAGAATGAAGAAATTTTAAAACTGCCATAAGTATGCTGGAAATATTTAAGCATGAATTATTTGGGGTGATCGTTAAGTAAGGGAAAATTCTTTAAAATGAGAGGTGTGTTGACTTATGGAAAAATAAATATTTGTACTTAAATAGTACATCTAGATATATTTTCAGAATTGTACTTCTAACATGAATATAGTAATCACCTCCACTGAAAGTGCTTGAGTTTGTATTATAGTATTCCTTTGGAGTACAAGAATGAAATTTCTTTTTGATGAAATAAAACCATGCTCTAGTAACTATGCTCTAGTAACTAATGTTAAGCCTCTTTTTTTCCCCCCTTTTTGTGGCTACGCCAAAACTGAAAAAAAATCCTAACGTTCCAGATGTGGTAAAGTATTATTTATTTCTTCACTTCTTAATTTATCTGTTTGATTGACTGAAGATGGGAAGGAAAAGGTCTCAGGCTTTGATAAAGAGGATTTTGTACATATCTCTCTTTCCATGCCATAGGTAAACATGACCTAAGTTTGGAAAGTTATGATACTTCCACATTTGAATTACTTTTCTATGGAAGGTATGACTTCTCCTTAGTACCAAAGAATAAATAAATTTGGCATGCTGTACACACCAAACACAGCATTCTACGATTCTTTTCTTTCTCCCTATTTATCTTCTTTTAATATGTATTTACCTGAATCAGTATGAAAGGTGATAAAGCTTCAGACTAGTAAAATATTCAACTGTGATCCTTACTTCTAGAATGTTTATTTTTATAGGTTTATGATTGTAAATATCATCCCTTATTTTCTTTCAATCTACTTCATTCATATTTTCTCCCCTTTCTCCTCATATTTAAAACAAATAGATCAAGTTTATGCACACAAACAATATAGTCTTTCAGAAGATAAATATCTGAGAGAAAAGATAATATTCATCATCAATATAACACTCAGATCTCACTCAGGAAACCCCTCTTCCTATTCACAGATTTCTCCTTAGACATAAAAGAGCAAACACAAAATCTTAGAAATGACAAAATTATAAAATAAGTATAATAAAATGAAAAACTAGCCTCTGGACAAGACTATATCAAAGCTGTAGACTTTAGGATATATATACAAATATACAAGGGAATTTCTTTAGATGACAGACTATTTCTTCCAAAAGAGTAGATTTCCCTCCTGTAAAGAAAGCTTATTAAACTATTTGCTTGAGGAAGGGATTTAATATTCTGTGACTGGATTCCATGAATGTCCCATATGGACACTCTTTAAGAAACAATCAAAATGCAAAATCTTTTCACTTCAAGACGTGCTATTTTTCAAAATGCCTTGAGACTCATAGTACTTACCAGAAAGTACTTGGTGGTGGTTTGGAGGATGAAGAACTAGACAAAGAACAAGAATATATGTTTTAAAAAATAGGATACTTTAGTGTCACTTATACTGGGGAAGGAAAAAAAACAGATATTAAAGATGGCATATATTCTCAATTAGTACAGTAAAAAAAAAAGAAGCAATAGATTAGCAAATGCCTTTTTGCTTTGAAAAATGTTATGTCTAGGTAAGAACAATTGTTAAATCTCTCTATATATGATAGCAAATCTTGTTGCTAATCCTTCAGCAACAAGAGCAGCCAGACTGAAAGCACGATGGGTTGGATGTATTTATTTATTTATTTTGAATGAACTAAATTTCAGTGTCTAAGCTTCCCCTATTCACATTTGCAATCTAGTCAGTATACTATCAACATCTATATGCCTCTCTGTGTGTGAACACACATTTCTGGTAACAAAATGGATGTCCAGAATCGAATACTATACTGACTAAATCTCTGCTGACTACAGTGGGAGCTCCGATTATCTAACTCACATCTGAATGAGTTATAGATACATAGAAAGGTTACATATGTAACACCTGTATCAATAGTTACCTGAAGATAATAACTCCTTTTTGAATTAATCTTGACCCAAAGCTCACTTCTCATGCCTTGCCATTTGCATGCAATGCCAGACCAGAAATATCCAGGGCTACCTAATATGTGGATGTCAAGCAGGAAAGAAAGCAGTGCAGATAAAAAGGGATACGATACCTCACAGTATTTCAAGTAGCACTAGCTGTCTATTTGGCAAATTATTTGGGCCATATATATCTACATTCTGTAGCTAAATTCTATCCCGAATGTCTACATGAGAGACTGACATGTGAGTTCCTATTATACTCAATACAAGTATAGTAAATGGATACCAGACAGAAATTTATCCAACCTATTCTTTAAGATGAAATAAAAGTTGCAGCTCTCAGAAAGTTAAAAGGATAGATTAGATACTTAGCATAAAGTTTCAGATCTCTACATGTAAGCAGCCAAATTCAAGAGTCTATAATATGGTGCTGAATTCCACTATTAATGTATGGAACTAACACAAATAACTCTTAAATAACTCTTGGCTATGTTATAATAGTCATTTTTCACAAACAATAGTGGGACGTAGGAACATATCTGTGAAATTTTCTTGACTGATTTTTGAATCTACCTTAGGAGCTGAAGTGATTTTCATATATAGTTCCTTCTATTGCCCACACAAACGTGCTGAGCTAAACAGATCATTGGTCTTACACATTTCCTCTGTACTTAGAATTCACTTACCTTACAGAATAAAGATTTTTCTTTATCTCTTTCATTATGTATTATGTATTATATTATCATTATGTATTTTAAAGTTTGTGTTTTGAATCACATAACAGTTGAGGTTGGAAGGGACCTCTGGAGGCTGCTTAGTCCAGCCTTCCAGGGTCAATTAAAGCCATGTCCAAAGAGATTTTCAAAACGTCCAAGAGTGAAAACTCTTGGACTCCCAGAGAAATTTAGTGCAGAGTTCTATGACTATGGCACTAAGAAAGTAGGTTGTTTGTTTCTGTTGTGTTTTGTTTCCCTTAAAAAGAATTTATTTCTATTTCAGTTTGAGACCCTTGCCCCTTCTTTTATTTGGTATACCACTGAGGAGAATTTGATCCCATATCTCTCCTCCTCTTCACTCTTCAGCAGTATTTATACACATTTCCCTTCTGTATTAGGAAATCTCCACTGAACTCCGCACTTAGATGTAACTTACCTGTGCTAAGCAGAGGGGAAGAGTCCATTCCGTTTAGTGCATTCCAGGAGGTTGTTGGCTTCCTTTTCTTCAGTGTAGCATTGCTGGCTCATGGTCAGCTTGTTGTCCAGAAAGATCCCCAGGTTTTTTATTGCACAAATACTTTCTAGTTGATCAGGCCTAAGCCTGTATTGGTGCAATGTATTTATTCCCGCTGCATAGGGTTATTCTTCCTACCAGAGCCATCAGCAATTCTAATTCTACTTACAACTTATAACCACTTGAATATTGAAATTAACAATTCTGTGTTAAACTCAGCACCTTTATACTCACAGCTATAATCTTTCCTTTAAGACTCCATTAAAAACAGAATGTGAAATATCAGAAAATGGATCTCAGTATCAGTGCAACAAAGAGTCATAGCTGGCAGTGATAACTTGCATTGAATTTCAGAAAAAGCAACCTGAAAACTCTCAAACACTACTATCATACTTTTAGAAGGTGCATTGTCTTCAATATACTTATCTGATAGAGCACCTAAAATGCTAATAAAGTCCTTCTAGTATATTTAACCATGATTAAAAATGTACCTACTCAGTTGCATTTTTGCTTTTATTTCTCATTGAAAGTCTGTAAAAAAATCTGTTGCTATTCTACTGCTAAGTACCATTCAATAGCACATTTATGATGCAGAGAAGAGTATTTATTCAGGTCAAAGCAAGGAATTATAAGGACAGAAACAGATTTAAAAGATTGTCTGTGTTTAAGGAGAATTACATTTTTTAATTGAAATTCAAATTGCTTTTTTATGTTATTTATCTTTATGTAATTTATCTCTAAATCTATTAGAAAGGACTGAATGACTATTTTTCTGTTCTGGATTGATATGGGAGTAATAGTTTTTAATTTTTAAAAAACTGCTGAAAACACTGCAAAATTCAAAAACCTACAAAATAATAACCAATTTATTATAGATCTAAGATGACACACATACCATGTCTTAACTATAGACACCAAAATTCTAGATTATCAAATAAAAAGTTAAATGTCAATTTAATCAAAGTCAGTAAGCATCTGAATACTGTTTCCTCTGTCAATGGAAATGATTAAGTCAACACATCATTCAGAAATATAAGCTGCAGATTTGACCAGAAGATATGGACATTTGTATAAGATAATGGGCAGTATTTTTGACCTGCACTATGCAGTAGGCTGTACAAGTCAAAATAATTCCTTAGGCCTCAGAAATTTACGCACTTTTGGAAGTAAAAGACTTCCATTGACAAAGGGCCCTGCAGTCTCACAGACTGGAGCTAGACACTGAGGATAAATGCATTCAGACAGGGAATACAGTATCCAGTTTTATCAGCAAGGGAAATGAGCCACTGGAATATTTTAAAATATATACTTGATTTAAGAATTCTTCTGTGAAATTCTATGCACTATGCTACATCAGAGGTTAGACGAGATAATTATAATGCTTTAAAAATTCAAAGAGAGATGAATCTCTACAGCAGGTTTGGGTTTACTGTGATAAGAAGAAAAGCCATGTGAGAAGATAACTCTCATGAATGTGAGAAAATAACTCAGTTATTTTATAACAGTTCCTTAAATCAGACTTTTGTTTTAGCATATACCACTGTCAAAAGCATCTGTGGGCCTAAACAGACATAGGTATGAGCAGCGATGGCAGTCAGTCTTTCACCTAGTATGCAGTCTTGCCATTCTTTTGATCTTTTAACCATTCTAATTTTTTCTTGCAAGTCTGAATAGTCCTCTTCCCCATCTAGCCTTTTGAACTCACTTCTAAAGACCTGCAGTTTCTTGTAGTGGATGGCAGCAGCAGCAAGCAAGTTCAGACATGTTAAGTACTCATCTCAGAAAAGCAATGGGACAAGTTCCCCCCTTGCTTCCCATACAATGGCTCTGCCATCCAATTTACACTCCCATTATCTCTGGTGCAGGGGGAAAAAGAGGAGAACAGATCAGATTTAGTGCAGTAGCTTTTCTAAAGTAAGATAGTTTTATAATCCTCACTGTAAGGGGGTACCAAGAAGATGTAAAGAGATAGCAGACTCTTGTGCCTCTCAGCTTTTATTTAACTTATTAAACAAACAAATGCATGGATTAAGACTGAATTCAGACTTCAGACTATTTTATAACTCTTCAGTAGGCTAATCCACCGACTTGACTCCAGTTTTTCTTACTCCTACTTGCCTGTAGCTAAATGTGACAGTGTAAGATTCTGTGTGAGGTATGAACTTGTGTTTAATGAAATGGAGGAAATGACTCAAAGGCAAATGTTCCTATTTTAGTTCACACAGAGACTCATATTATGAAAACACAAGGATAGCTATGGATGGTGATTTATCTAGAAAGAAAGCATTAACACAAGCATTTCTTCTTACACCTGAGGATGTTCAGCTATGGACTCCCATACTACCAAGTACGACAAGCAACTTTTGAGGAAGCAAAATAAAAGGAAGGATTATGCAGAGGGTATGCCTGCAAGGTTAAACTACCATCACCCACTGGGTGTAATGATAGTGACACTACAAAACCAAAGCTTTTTGCATGAAAGGCTTAGCTTCTCCGCATGGGACCTTATCATATGACCAAGTGTAATACAAGACACTCTTGCCATTACTCTGAACTTTAAATCATAATTAAACCACTGCCACAGAGATATTCCTAGTTATTACTGGAATTATAGTATGATTTAATACCCCTGACATCATTTGACTAAACCACTCCGGTATTAGGTTTATTAAAACGTGAGAACTTGAGTATTTATCAGGCAGATTTACCCATATAATATTAACATAAATAAATAAATAAATAAATAAATAAATAAATAAATAAATAAATAAATAAATAAAAAGCTATCTTCAAGCAGGATTATTGATAGACACTATTACCTCCAACAATTTACAATTGCTTTGCAATTTTTAATTAATATCTCAGGGCATAATTGAATATTCTATTTAATTTGAAGGTCATCTTTTTTTCTTTGGCAAAGAAAAAGGGACAACCTTCAAAACACATTTTTTTCTATATCTCAGTTTTTAGAAAGTTATTTCTTTGTGTTATGTAATATATATTGATACTACTTATTAACAAGGTATAAAAATTAGGCAACCATTATTTAGTTTCTTAAACACACATCAGAAAACATAAATATTGTATTTCTGTCTAATTTTAAACCATTGCAATTATTGCACATATTCATCCACAGCGTACTGTAGGCTTTCTCCCCAGAGCAGTTCTAACACTTCACTAAGTATATGCTATTCCTCTTTATCTCTTTGAAGAAAAATGAATCACATCCACAGCTTGCAGCTATCAAAATGTGATTTATCAAGCGTTTTCATAAAAGGGTGTATTTCCTCTTCTTTACACTAGGAGGCACATTTTTCCTTCATACAGTATTATCTCACAGTTCTGCTGCATGAAACCCTTAGATACATTAACAATTTCAATCTAAATTTAAGTCCCTGACAACCTTCAGTAAAACACACTGAAAAAAGAGTCTTCACTAACAAGGTTTTGTTTGATGCTGATGAAAACCACACTCACAGTAATGAAAAATGACATTCTGCACCTGACTGCTGACAAACAAAAACATAGGTTTTTTTACACTGACTACTGAAGAAATAATTCACATCAAAATACATCAGACACCTGTACACTTTTAACAAAACTGATCATAAAAGATGTTTATGGTAATAGTGCATTTCATGTTAAACACACTGCATGCCACTTAAAACTGGATTTTTCATAATAAAAGACAACTTAAAGTCATACAATTAAATACAATTTCCTTTTTTTTTTCCTGTTTTTTTTTTTGTTGTTGTTGCTGTTGTTTTTTTGTTTTGTTTTGTTTTGTTTTGTTGGTTGGTTGGTTTGTTAATGGGATTTTTTAACATCTTAAAGAAACTAAAAGGTAAAGAACTTCCATCAGAGGGTTGATCCCTGGAATATC
Organism: Numida meleagris; assembly: GCF_002078875.1. NCBI lineage: Eukaryota > Metazoa > Chordata > Aves > Galliformes > Numididae > Numida > Numida meleagris. The sequence goes on along the minus strand of NC_034409.1, from coordinate 157,315,282 downwards.
TTCATTTGATTTTTATAGGAAATGTAATAAACATTCCAAATGCGAAAGTGTTTATATGGAGAACATGCATGTTCAGAATTTCAAACACCAAAGAAGTAAAGCTATCCAAATTACACAAATATATATGTACATTATTCATTATATATGTATACATACATCTGCAAATTTCTTATACGTGTATGCCTGTGTATATATATATGTTTCAATTATTCGAAAACAGTAGTTTCCAAGAAAGAACAGATTCTTCTTTACTGCATGTGTTTTGGTTTTATAGCAAACTATAACGAGTGCAATTTGTACAGTCTTTCCCTTCTGTTTGTCATCATGGTTGCAAAAAAAAAAAAAATGTAGCCAGGTAATATTGTGCTATTTTCCATTTCCCGTGGCCCATGCTTCTGGCACAGTCATAGTCAGCAAGGCAAGGCTAAGATTCTAAATCACTGCATTTAAGTTCAATAAAACACTGTAACATACACAAGGCTTGCCTTACAAATCAATATTATATGCAAAATTAAATCATTGTAACCATGACTCTTGAATAACGAGACTTCCTGTAGTAAATCTGTATTACTTGTTATTATCACTTAATAATGCATAACGAACTAAGTGCTAGTGTCACTCTGTAGTGATATGCTGTTTTTAAACAAGCTGAATTGTTGCTCACTGATGGGACAGTTCCTAATAAGCATACCAAAGTGCTAATGAAATAAAGGTAGAATTAAGTAAATTGCAACTGATGAGTTATCATAGTTCCCTGAAAATTGATTAATATTAATCATGCAAAGCTGAAAATAAAAAGATATCTTAGTGAACAGAATGAAACCCCTGGGGGGGAAAATAAAAGCACTTAAATATAAATTTGGATGGCACACACCACTATTCAAGTTCATATACATTTAATTTTTTACTTCATATTTGTATGTCGTTGTCTTTCCCTCATAATTACAGTGACAGTGAGTGGCTGACACTGCTACTGTTCACAGTCTCTCTCCATTTCAGTTTCTCCCAGTGACAGAGACTGCTGCTTTAAGATTAGTCAGATGAGTGTACTCTCATTGTGTATGTTTTTTTATCAATAAACCATGCAATTGATGCTCTTCTGCCTCTCTGGAAGTTAATGATGGCAAGCAAATACAATAATAAGGTTTCTCATACATCCATGTAATAAATTATTGAGACTTTTAACTCCCACACATGCTTTCAGCATTGCAAGTTTTGAAGTTTTTGGTCACTATTCAAAGTATAATTAAAATAGCAACTTACTAATATTGAGAAGCAATGGATGGATTGTTATTTGCACAACTTCAGAGCATACAACAACAAACCACATAATTCTCTGAGCATTAAAGCCATTAAACAAAATTGCTCTCACCCTGAGGCAACAACTTTACTATCAAAATTAACCCATATTCCCATGAACTGCAGCAAACCTTTACTGAGAGTGATCTTTCATAAAAATACTATAGGAAAAATCTGTATTTTTTCTGCAGATTTTATTCTTGGAGATCATGAGAAAATATTCTCAAAAGTAATTCTCTTCAGTTGAAATACTTAAAATCATAATAAAATATTGTTCATCAACTGCTATAATCTAGAACCGGTGGTGCTACATGTACATGGGAATATTACTAGTCTTCATTAAGATTTTTAACTTACATTGTAGTAGTATATTTTACCTCAGAATTCCCTAAGTATTTTCATAAACAGAAATCCCTTAAACACTCACTGAAATTAAATTATCTCTTCTAACATTTCACTGTAATAAAACTGGAAATTAAGATTAGGAGTGTCAAGGTATACAATGTTAAGATAACACTACATCAGTTACATTAACCATGAACCATTTAAATGCCCACAAAGCAATTTTGTCTAATCACCATTTTTGTCCAATCTTCTTTAAAATGTCACAGGATCTACAATAACCACAAACTACTTTAAACTCCATTTCACTTCTCATCCAAAAACTTTTGCCTCCAGTACCAAAATAACCTCTGGCACAGTGCCTTAACAATAACTTGATACTGAATAAGATATAAAAGTCAAATCCATCTAATGGGCAACATCATTGGCGACCCTGCACATAGCAGGGCGGTTGAAACTAGATGATGATTATGGTTTTTTCAACCCAGGCCATTCTGTGATTCTATGATCATTCCTTTCCTGCTTTGGCTTTTTTCTAGGATGATTTCTGTCACATTAATCACCACATCATTCCCCTTGTAGTTTGTGAGATTTGATGAGTTATAGACTACAGTGTTTCAATGTCCATTCTAATTCAGTTTGATAAAGGTGAGAAGCTTGTATCTCAGTACTTCACTATTCATTAGTAAAGCTTGATTGATTGCTGTATTTTCATGTATTTCTCATGAATTTAGCATTCCCAAGACTAAATTAGGTATAAATACAGACATATTAAAACTTTTCATATAGCCTTTAAGAACACTTATTCACACTGACTGATGTTCTGGTACTGTCTGTATTAGGGATGAATAGATCTTTCTCATAGTCAGTGTTCTGCATTTGCACAACATGCTTGACACAACATTTGTAAAAATAAATTTTTAGCAACTTGACTTAAAGTTTACTGAGCATGTTTTTCTGAACTCTTCTATGAATTTTATGTCACATTCCAAAGAAACGGGCAACTCAGAGTCTGCAAAGCCGATGTGAAAGTGCCATCAGGCAATAATGCCTTAAAAACCCTCTCTGATCTTGTTAAATCTTTCATGCATCTTATACACAGTCAGAGAATTAAAAGGATAATTCCACTTAAGGTCCTCCCTCACTTAAACAAATGTACATTCTTTGCTCCAGAGTCAATGCATTCATAGTTGCTAATCTATTACAGTTCGTTGGATTCTTACAGATTTAAGGTTTAAGGTGACAGACCTAAAAATATTTCTGTTCGGAGGAGAAAAAAAAAGTTGGCTGTCAGATCCAGAAAAAAAGGAAGGAAAAAGGGGAAGAGGAAACTAGAACAAAATTCAGACAGGAAAGATTTTCCAACTTTTTTTTTTCCTAGAGTTTTATCCAACATACCCTCTCTATACTCCCATAAAAAGTATGAAAAAAATGCTACTAAAGTCAATAGTCCATAGTTCACGTTCTCATCAACCATGACTTAAATGTAATTCAGATCCAGTTCTGCCCAAATGAGAACATGGATCAGAATTTTGTGCAGCAGATTCCAGTGCCACCTTCCTTCCTTGTTGTACAGGCTCAGTGAAAATTTAATCATCTATAAAAAAGGGAGAAATGTCAGAGGAAGAAATTAATTCTTATTTCTGTACTCCTGAAATGCAGGAGAATGCAAGCTCAATTACCTTCCAAGAGCAGAGACGAGGCTTTTAACCTTTGTCTCCGCATTCTAGACAGAAAACAGAAGGCTTAATGGAAGTGTTATTGCCCTCTTCCAGTTTTCAGTATACCCAGGTCTCCGTCTTCCAATGCCAAAGAACTAGTCACAGCTTTTGATAAGACCTCACTTCATTTTTTTTTTGTACTGTCACAAACACTGCAATAATGTAAATTTATTATCGCAAAGAAAAGAAGAAAAAAGAAGGACAAACTTCCCAAAGTAGGTACATACTTAACATTTGCATTAAACTGCTCAAAAAAATGTTCCAAAAAGCAGATCATGCCATTCCAACTTAACAAAGAAACCCTACGTTTCTTGCAGTAAGAAGGGGATATTATAGGTGTGCAATAGAAAATTGGAATTGATGCATTTTTCAGCACTTCAGTGATTTACTAGATTAGTCTAACAGATAGGGCAACCTCCAAAAGCCCAATGCTAAATGATAGCAGCACTGCAAGCAATTACCAAAAAAAGCTTGCTACTTCAAAAGATTTCCTTTTTTCCATCCATTCTCACCATGCAAAATTGTCTGGAGCAGTTTTTTCTCATTGGACGTATTTCTGTTTCTACAGATGAATTACAACATGAGGCACTTCAGGCAAACCACATTATCTCCCACCAAGCATTATGAACTAAATGACTGAATATTCATGCAGGTGTTTCAAAATATCTCTATCATTACAAAGCTCAAAGGGATGGAAAAGAGTGACCAAAGCAAGTCAAGTAAGCAGAGTGCTGTCAGTGACTCACCCGAGTTGGGGTCGGAGTTGCCATCAGCTTCAGTCCTCTTGTCCGGTGAGGCCTGGTCATAGAATTCGTCCTGCGGCTGAACCAGAGGGAGAGGGTGTGAGATCAGGGTTCCACCACCCACCGGCTCGTGGTCTCCCAGACCACTGTCACTGCAGCTTTCCTGGGAGCCATCTGGGAGGTGAAATGTAACACGGCGCTGGGACTACAAAGAAGAGCACAGGACATGCTGATTAGTGCTCTTCTTTTCTGTTCTCCTGACTTTTTAAAATAACTTTTGAAGTACAATTAGTTTCCTGGCAATGCTTATGAGGCAATTGAGTTTGCTGGTGATATTTTTATTTTTTCTCTTTGTGCTTGCTTTTAGAGCAACCCAGGGAAGACAGCAGGCAAAAGTGTGCAAGTGTTCATCTGTGAAGTAACCTTCTCATAAGAAAGTGATCAGTAGACCTTTAGGTGTGTTTCTCCTCATTTAAAAACCGTGATCTATTAGCACTCTTCCTGATAAGCAGAAACAAACATTGGCAAACTGTTATGAAAAGCAAACATCAGAAAACATAATAAATGTACACTCCTGAGTTTAAAACCTGTATTATCACTGTTCATATTATTTAAATTAAAAAAAAAAGCCCACCAAGTTAAACAAAAAAAAACAGTTTTTTCTTTGCCATCTTTCAAGAATTGAAGGATGTATATGGATATTGAACTGATATCAGCTCTCCAATACAGACATTTAGCACTGATAATGTAACTGTGAAACTGCAGTGGTCAACAATGAATCACAGAATGCAATGATGGAATATGTGGTTATCACTTCTGTAAGAGATATAAAATAATAAATCACATATTTTTCTCAAAGCAACACGGAGAATGACAGCCAGAATTGTAATTTTTTCTGAACTTCTTACGAAAGGAAAAAAAGTCACTGCAAAAGTAAAAAATAAATTAATAAAAATCCACATTGTGCATTTGGTTAGTTAGTCATCACTGTGAAACTCTCATCTGGAGAAGAAACCTGACTTCATGAGTTGTGGACACAGTACGCTGCAGCAATTCCCCATGAGCTCCAGAGCCCATAGCACTGCTGTGAGTTGTTTAGCATGAGCAACTCTGAGATTCATGAAAGGAATATAACAGGTCTTCATGGATCAGAATACAGCGTTTCTGCAGCATCAGAAACAACTAGTTCAAGGCCATCTCAAGAGGGTGGTTAAATTAAGTTAAGAACAACTTTCCTCAAAAATGAGTTTCAGCAGCAGGGAGCCTGAGCAATCTGGTTAGCTAGAAGGATTTAAAATGAAGAGATTCACAAAGTTTGCAGTAAGTTTAACAACTGTTTGTTTAGTCCTTTTTTTTTTTTAATGAGAAAACCTTGAGTTAATAGTATTAACTGTATGTTTGCTTATTAAAAACTATTTGTTAATGGTAATTGCTGCCATTTTACATGATGATCAATATTTTCTATGAAACTTCTTTTTATTCATTTCCCTTGGGTAGACACAGATACTTGATTAAGTCAGTTTTCGATTACTGTGTAAGTCAGTATAGAAATAAACGTACTATTTGCTCTTGGCTGTGATTTTATAATTAGTATTTTACTTTTAAGTTCCTTACCTAGCTTCAGGATTGGAATCCAGCTAAAAAAAAAAAAAAAAAGAGGAACAGATCCTCTGAGTCACTGAGCTGTATTAGTTTATACCAACAGAAATCCTAACTCTATATACTGTAAGAAAGCATTCTTTTACTTCAAACTTCAGTACTTTTTCTTCCAATATTTTCACTATGGAATTGCCACCCTGAACAATTTTTCTAACCACTAGCAGACTTTTTTCCTTTAAATATGAACAAAATATACTAAAGTACACAGCTTAAAATCTTCTCTTCCTACATTTATTTTCAGCAACCCAAATTTAGAAATCTGTTTTTCCAAGGTTAAGAATTTATGTCACTAGTAAAATCAGTAAGCAGCAGAGGAAAAGGAGATTAAGTTCTTTTTTTTTTAAAAAAAAAAAAAAAGACTCTACAAGAAAATATGAATGACTGAGAAAATAAGTCCTTAAAGAGGGGAGATGAACATTTCAGTTTAATATTTTGCAAAATAATTAAACTGTTGCACTTAGTTAACCACTCAAATATACAGAAAAAAATATGCAATTATACAAACGGCCAGTTTCATGAGCTGTGTAGCAGAAATACTGATCCTGGTTACCAAAAAGCTAGCTCCTTATCCTAGCCAAAATCTGCTCTGACTCTCAACTGACAGTCAACCAGTAAAATGGCAGAGGTTGAACTGGGACTGGCAATTTCTCAGTTGTGTAAATTCTTAAGCTCACACTTTGAATGATAAGAAAAAAATATATAAGCTTGGTTATATGGCTTTCCAAGCCTCTCACTAAGGACCCCACCAATCATAAAGAATTAAAAAGGTCTGAAGGTCACTTAAACAGTCATCCAGCTTCAGAGGTGATGAAGGGGCAGCATGTAATCAGTGAGGAAACGTCAGACTAAGCCATGCCATCAAAATACTGAGAGGAAAAGCCTTCCACAAAGAGAGACTCAAAGCCAGCGCTTAAGTTTAGACATACTGTGTCACTCACAGGGGAAGACTGTCCATTCCATCAGCTGGAAGCTTATGAGCGTCTTAAAAAAACACTGCATGCAGCCTCCTCCTCCATGGGCCCCAGCCCAGCACTGCTCTTGCAGCCCATACTTCCCTCCCTCGGGCTGGAAGAGGCAGCAGGCCTGCACACCTCCAGGCTTTCCAGCATGGAACACACTTGTGGGTGCCCCAAACACCAGCATGGCCTCTCTGCCTAATGATTTTGGATGACACTACCTGGCACCCCGGTTGTATCAAATTCAAAGAACAGGCCCCTTGATAATCCAGACTGATAAGTATAGGCCCGATTGTGGAGACACTGTGGGAAGGCACCAAAGAGCAATCAAAGAGACGAGGTACCAAAGAGTCATCTGCATACCTCAACATCAGTACAATCTCTGGGCAAACTGAAAAACACCCTTGCAAGAATCCCTTGATTGGTAGATGCAGGTGCATTGTTAGATTTAATATGTATGAAATAGGCAAAAACTTTGTGGAAATTGTATGAATATTCATATGTTAAATATATATAATGAGAGTGATTTAGCTCTGGGTTGTACATGCTTTGTTGAGAGATCTTCATGCACACAGTGCTGTGAAAAAACAGTGTCAGCTTTCTAAAGTATCACTTGGTTTAGAGAATTTTCTTGGTTATGGCTTTCAGTAACATTTATACACACACAGGTTCTGCCAGGAGCTGGTGCTGAGCCCTTGCAGTACTGACACACACAGGACAGGGATTGAGACTACTCGGAGAGACAGTTAAGAGATGAAATGACAACACAAGCTAGACTGTGGTGATCAACCCCCTTTTTATACCCCTTTCTGATTATTCCCCTTCTGTTCTTTCTAGTCTCCTTCCCCTAAACTTTCATTCATAAGCGTTGCACAGTCCCTCAAATATCCCAAATCCTCACATTCCCTTGTTTCACCCTTCTCATCAGTTACAAAGTCCAGGTTGGCCCTCTCCAAAACTGTTGGAATTATTTCTCAGTGGCAGATCTCAATGGCACTTAGTGACTGGAAACTTTTGGTCTTTGGCATTGTCTCCCTTGTCTACCAAGTGTGTGTCCCTGATTTATGGCTTCCCCTTCTAATTACTATTTAAGTGTCCTTGATTAATGAAGCAGATGCTCTCACCTTCCACAAATTCTTACTGAAAGCAGACTGAGTTAGATCCGTTCAATGCAAGGTTGTCCTTTCCTCTTGGACTCCTTGGACATGTAAGATTCCTAAAATAACTGAACATGTTCAAACTGTTTTCTTAAAAAGCTATCTGATCACAAAAAGGCTTTTGCCTTCTGAGGCACAATGACTTTCTTCTGTATACAATAGTATCAGAGACTTCTTTCAGAAGAAAATCCTACAGCATGCTTGTATTATATTTTTATTTATCTGTTCCTCATGCATCCAAATGAAGCTTTGAATTCTTTTTACCTAAAAACAGAATTAATTTATTCTGAGAAATGTGTATACATGGTACAACACTGGCATCAGTGATAATAAGAAACTACAGTTTTAATTATACTACAGTATATTCAGGAGGAGTACATACAGCATGAGGTAGGGTTATGGTTCATCTCCACACCACATGGCCAACCTTCAAATCTACAATCTGTGACATATTTGATCATAAATCATCATTTTGGGGGAAAAAAAAATGTAATACATGGGCTTTCTTTATGCCCAATCTTTAATCAGGAAATATCACATCTTTGTTATGTGAAACTCAAAATTAAAAGGAAAATTCAATTAAAAACATAATTTGTGTTAATTGAAAAAATAACTTGTGTCAAAGTAATTTTAGTACATAATTCAGGACAATTTGACTCAATATGTCTTTGAACCTGGGCTGAGTTTAAAAACCAGGAAAACAACTGATATCAGACGTATTGAATCATTCTTCTATTAATCACAAGCTGCAGCAGATTCCGTAAAGCTCATCCAGGTGAACAATGATTTCACTCCCACAAGAGGTACAGAGAAAAAATAATTCTGTATCTTAGATGGTGACAAAGGATAGCAAACTCTGGTGTTGATAAAAGAAGTGTTCAAGCGTTATATGAACTTTTTTTTTCTGTTTCCAGACCAGGTGGTCAGCCAGCCGATACTTTTATAGTAGTAACAAACAAAAGTATATTAAATCAATCATACATGAAACTAGTCTAGCTACAAATAAATAAATAAGTAAACATGAACAACATTTAGTAATTTGTAACAATTGTAATCTGCCAGACAAATAGATATAAGTAATAGCTGTAATACTTGAAAATGACAATAAGAACAAAAGTTCTTGAGGGGTTAGGTAGGAATGGATGGGAAAGAGTGGAGATATTGGTGGTCTTATGGCACAGGCACAGAAAAGTAGAACTTGTGCTTGGCATAGCATATTACATGTTTCTTCATTAACATATTTTTATTTCAAGATATTGAAAACATTTTAAAAATACATCTTAGCTGCAGCTTACTCTTCTGTCACATATTTCTCATTTCTGTTTTCTTGATGTAGGGAATTCTAATTGGAAATAAAGTAGAAGCTACAAATACCTGGAGCAGCCTCATAATTTTCCAATGCTGCATACTAGTCTGAAAACATAATATGCTGGATCAAAATACTTTATTTCTGAAAATATTCACTTTATAAAATACATTCTGACACTAGAATTTGTGATTTCACTCCATGCAAATCTATTGCTTTTGAAAGTAGCCTTGTGTATAAAAGATACAATCCTGAAATCCTTACTTAAGCAAAAGAATTTGTGGGTATTGGGCGTCAGCATGGATTTCTAGAATATTTGGGCCGGTGTTGTTGGTAAGAACTAAACTTTGTACAAATCTTTATATCTGTATCTTTTGATATAGCTAATATGTGCTTTTATTTAAGTCAGAATGACCATTCTTGAAGCTGCTAAAGTGATTAAGTAGAGGAGCTCTTAATCACAATGTGATGACTAAACTTGTTTTTGAAGATAGGAGCATCTTGAGAAAATGTGTAGTTAGTTAGCATATCTAGCTGGCCCGTAGAAAGGGAGATTAGCCCTATCTTTAACTGACCAATGGTATGTTGAGGCTGTATCGGAGTAGTAGTCAAGTGATAAAAATACTTATTAAAAGACGTTGCAAGAGTCCTGGGATACACTAGCTCCGTGGAAGGCCACCTAGCACCCAAACTTGCACAACTTTGCAGTAAATCAATATCTCATCTCTGTGTGTAAGATTGGCTTACTGCACACCAAGTAACGAACCTTCAAGTATTCAGACTATGCCAGTACTGGTGAGAATTTGGCACTGTTTTTCTTGCTGACTTATATTACAGAAACCATCGAACACTGGGAGAAAGTGGTCTGTAAATAATGTAAGCCATTTAGTTGACTTGAGTGCTTTTAAATCTGAAGTAGAGGAAAGACCATGTCACATCATATCAAATGCCTGAAATGTCCTATAGCAGATGAGTTACAAGCTGTGTTGTAAATAGAACTTTAACACTGGAAGTATAAGCACAAGTTTTTCAAAACTATTCAGTGCTTCCATTGTATACTAGATTCTAAAATGTATTTTACATCCAATTACGTACCGAAATCAAACAAAGTTATAGAAATCAGCATGAAGAGGAGCTTTTCCATGGTAAGATTGCTTTATTCTGAAAATCAGACTTTCAAGCTTTGCACAGCTATTGTTTTGGTTCTGCTAATCAGGGAGCCAAGAAATAATTACTCTATTGTTTCTGCTGCTGAATGTCTCTCACAATGATAGACTCAGCACAAGATGCTATCCACTATGATAAAACAAGATACAATTAAAAAAAAAAACATTTCTACTCTACCAACAGAGCTGCTATCTGAAATTACAAAGCAGGTAGTTAAACAAAATGTCCACTTCTCCATTCAACATAGTTGCAAGTTATGAGCCTCAATTTCTGGCCTTCTAGACGAGAAGAAACCATCAAAACATCTGATTCACACCGAGTCAAACTAAGCTGTACAGAATGGACCATATGTTTGCATATCAGAATATCTATTCAAGCATGACACATCTTCAAGTGTATGTGAAATCTATACTTCGGATGGGAACACTTGCAACAACAAAAATTATTTCACTTTCCTTTCTGAACTATTATGCCATTCTTTGTTTTGAGGTGACAAAGGAACATTATAAAATAAAAATAAAGAGAAATAAAACAGTTTGGGAATATTTTCCTTATGCCAAAAATATTCATACTACGGAAGTTTAAAATACAAGCATAGGAAAGCAACCTTTATGGAAAAGATACAGAAGAATCTATACATCGCATACTTTTTAGATACTTAAACTCCACTCTTAAATAAAAAAGTCAAAGAAGAAAAATTGAAAATAATATCAAGAGAAAACTGTAGAAATCCTACAAAACGATAATGAAGAAATTGTGCACAAGTTTAAGAAAACATTGTAAGGATGAAATAAATAACTATGCTTCTTTGGAGGTCCTCTGTGGAAAACATCTGTTTGGTAAAGTTTGTTCCTCTCAGGATCAAAACAAAGACTTGGTTCATGTACTAAAATGTGGATATAATTTTTTGATGATATCAGGCTTGTAAATAGAAATGAAGTCACAAAACGGAGGATAACAGTTTCGGAGGGGAGGAAAATGGGCTTTAAAAAAACTGAAGCTTAAACCCTTCTTTCCTCATAAGATTTCTCTAAGTGCCTAGGCTGGAAGCACTTAGGGTGCACCTTTTTAATGTGGCCATCAATTAAATCAAAAAAATCAATCATCTGGGATAGGAGATAATTTTTTGAAATAAAATACAAGAGGAAACTTGAACAAACATATCTATGTTTGTATTTGCTCCATGAAGAATTGGCAAGTTCTCTGAATTAGCATACTGTTACTGTATTTGGTTTGTAAACAAACAATAGCTGTTTTGTTTTGTTGTTGTTATTTTCAGTTCTGATTGACTTAATAAATGTCCCCTATAATCTTCTATTTTCCAAACTGGAAAGATGAATCTTAAGCTTTTTCTTGACTGTGACCTCTGAAAGTGTATGGTGTATCCTAAAGGAAGGCCACAAAGACCACAGATAAGGCTTCATATAATTCAGCCCAGGGATCTTATACATATTTTCTTACTTTGTGTTTCGCTTGAGCTTATGAAAGAATATTACTATAAAGTAAAATTATTCTCCTTTCTTAGTAAAAAGTCCTCCTTGCTTCTCTAAAATAGTCTTGGCTCAGTTCTGCATTATGTACAAACTGTGTAGTAGTTTCCAGAAATTTGCTACGAAAAATAGGATTTTTTTTTCTTGATTATGTCTAAATTAAGTTTGCTATAGCAGTCCTCATTCAAGGATCCTACTTGAATCACAGAATAACCTATTCTCTTTTCTCATCTTGATATCTCATCCAGAGAACCAACATGATAGAGGTAGGCAAGATTTCCATCAATTTTTCAGGCTAAGGAAAGGATGAAACAACAAAAAAAGGCAATTTATTCTATATCTTCATTCTAAGTTTTCATACCGTGCTGCACATGTAGGTAGTCTGAGTGGTTATGTATTCTCTTGTTTTCTCCCCCTAACGTAACAATGTTAGTATCGATTCCAGAATGTACATTGTTGTTATGTCAGATCACCATTTGATTTCTTCTACTCAATTTCACTGTAGCAAAATGTCATAGAAATCAGTAAATTACACTGCAATGTATTAAAAGGAAACATATAATCACCTTGTATGTCTGTTACTACTTCGGCTGAAGATAACTTGCCCTGTCTTCAGTGTGAAACGTATGACTTGGAGACAGATTGTCTCAACTGCCGTCTCCCACTGACTGGGGAGAAAATGTGTGCTTGATGGCCCTAAGCACATATACATATGGAAAGTAAACAGCCCCGTTGCATGGCCACTTCCTTTAGTTTTGCAGACACAGTGAACAAAGAAAGACATGCAATCAAATCCTGTGCTTCTAATAATCTTTTGTGGTACTAATCACTTTCTCCTTTTTTTTTTAAGTTGTGACAGTTGTGACACTCCTTTAGGTTATTTCATGAAACCACTAGTCTTAATGCTATACGCTTTTTCCGGTTGTTTTTTTTTTTTTTTTTAACCTTCTTTTTTCTTGTTTTTCTTGTTTTTCTTTTTAATTTGGACAGAATGAACAGAAGCTGTCATCTATTTTATTTTAAGTATTGCCTTTCTAATTAGTACACAAATACTCATTTTCCCAATAGGCAGTTAGTGATCTACCTTAAATGTAAGGTAAATTTGACCTAACGTGAAAGCTGAGTGGTACAATTTAATCTAGTCTAAATCAGAGTATTACCTTGTTCAGCTTGGGAGTCTGCTAAAATACCAGTAAACTGTCAGCATTTTCTGTCGTAGTCTCCTCCTTCTGAATTAATTGTCTGAGACTCAGGAAATCAGTTCTAAGCCCACAATTATGCAAATTAATTTCTCAGATGCATGGAAAGGCAAGTGGGGGGAAGAGAAGAAACTGCTGTATACAATAAAACGTAAAAGAAAATAGTTCAATATGTAACTGGTAGATAACTAAACTAAATCATTAAAAATTGTTCAGATGCATTATTCAACCAAATGGCTACAATAAACCACAGTTTGGTATATTTTTTAAATGTTTCTTACCAGAAACTCTGGGGAAAAGAAATCTTAGAAAGGATTCATTAAAAATGTAACAATTTGTAAATAAATACCTGCTAAAATTAGTGTTGTGACTTGGACAGTTTTCTAAACAAATTTGTAGTTTGAGCAAGACAGGTACCTCTAGTGAATTCTTGGCATCCAAAAAGTTACAGTAAAATGCCTTTTTGAAGTGTCTATAATCAGCCACTGGCTACAGATGACTAGATTAAAAGAAGACATTTCACAATTAGAAGACTTAAGGCAAACTGATCCTTTTCCCCACTTTATTCTTTACTCCTTGACTGTAGAGAGACAGGAAATCCAGAATTTTAAATTTTAAATGCCCAAAGTTAACCTGCCAGTACGAAAAAGGCAAATCTTGCATTAGGTTCTTCATCAGTTAAGGATGTGATTTTAGATACTTAACACTTGAAAGTTTAGTTGCAGTTAAGTACTGGGAAGTGAGAACCTGAAGAAAAAGGTCGTATAAACAAAGGATATTGCACTGACTGTGAACTGCCTTATCTGTTTCAGTGGCACATTTTATAAAAAGGACTTGTTTGTATTACAGCTTGGAACATTACAGCATGGAAAGAAACTCACATATAAACAATTTAGTTGTAATAGAATTATATTTCTTGTGATCTTTAGTAATTTAAAGACTTCAGTGATCTTCAATTTGTTTGTTTAGTTTGCTTTTGCTGATGAGCTCCTCCTAGCAAGACAGATAGAGCACATTACAAGTGCACTCAATTGAAGAAGTATTGCAGAAGCACTGTAGCAATTATAATGATAACCAGCTTAACTTCTCTGCACTCTCAGAAGTTTTACATTAATAAAAGCATGTATTGATCAATAATGTATATGAACTATGAAAATGTAAAAACAGCTGTTGCTGAAATTTTACTAGTTTAATTACAATAATAAATATGTCCTGATTTATATTCTGTAAAACTCATCTGGCTTCAGTATTGTGAATAGGGTAATAAAATTCTGGGGACTTTCTTTTAACTATAAATTACATTTCCAGGTTTGAGAAAAAAACAATTGAGAATACTTCCCATCTGAGGGATGTACATTACTTTGAAGCTGCGTATACAAGAAAACTATTATTGTCTTACATGAATGACAAAGATATGAAAATATAGAATGTTATATTTGCAATTTATGTTTACACAAATTATGTTTATAGCTATTTAACAAGTTATAGAAGTATTCAATTGTCTAAGGTTTATTAATTGTACTGGCTAAATCGGTATATATAGTATCACATCAATAATCATTTCTTGATATTGCATCTTTTTTTTATAAAAGCTGCTAAGAAAAGCTGAGGATAATTCTGTGTTGTCTTCAGACTGATTTTTAATTTTCTAGCTCAAGTCTCTTTCTGTGCTTTAGGAAGTAAACTCCATGCTTTTAGGAACACAGTCTAGTGGGCAATATTTTGGTGGCACGTGGATGATTGGACTAGATGATCTTAGAGGTCTTTTCCAATCTTATTGATTCTATGAACTATGGTTTGGGAGAATTACTGTTACAGAACTGGTGTGGATATATGCCTTCATCACTTCATCACAGTCACTACAGCAGATACGCAAAGATATACTTTCCTACCAAGGAGCAGGAAATTTCCCAGTGATATTTAAGAAAAAGAACGAGAGAAAAAAAAAATTCTTAGTACTCTGCTCCATTAGCATTCTTTAGTATGGCATATAACCTTGGAAATAAAACAGTCCATGGCTCTTGCGTAAAGGTAGTAATCATTTGTCTGGGGTGATTCTATGTTATAACTAGCCTCCAGATTTTGAATACTCTAGTTTTTAACCGTGTATCAAAGAAGAAAGACATAATTAAAAATCCACCAATTTAACAGCAAATAATCAACTGTCCACTAGGAATTTTTGTGTCATAGGATTTTAAAGGCAGTCAGATTAACACTGTTTAAAGAGGGAATGAGACAGGAAGGGTGGAGAAGGGAGAGTTTTATGCCTTTTGAATAACCACACTGTAAGACAATCAGTGCTCCTGGTGACAGTCTGATGTCAGTCTTAACTTTTATTATGTGAGTGTGAGGAAGTGCAATTTTAAAGATCATTTTCCTCATGGATAAAACGAGGATTATTATGTGCAGAAAGAACTTGAATTCTCATAGATTCCTGTACTAGCATGGGGGTTGGAGCAGAACAAGGAGGCTCTCAATTTACAGGCATGCTGTAGGGGGAATAGTACATTAGAACACTGCCTCCTGAAGTAGTACTAGTGGGTGTAGCAGATATCTGTCACTGACAGCATATTGGGTTACAATTAATTCTAAGTCATCAGTCATGTCTTCTCCTGCAAACACCGAAAGCAGAAACAGCAGCAATACTGCCCTTTGAGGATAAGACCTCTAACATGCTACGATTCTAGAAAGCAGCTGTACATCTATTAACACAATGGACACTATAGTTGTCACATTAGATAAATGGATTGACACTGGAAAAGCTGAAAGTGGACGTGATTGCCATGGAGCATGCATCTGTTAAGCTGGTACATCTTTGGGAAGATACAATTTATATAATGTTTTAATTGTGAAATGAATATTATTATCACAATCGATTGCATGCGCTATAAATTAATTTAAACACCACAGATAATATATACATCTCTACTAGGAAAATAAACTAGATAATAATGTATTTTCACCATGAAAGCCTATATTTTGTTACTTGAGATAGAGTGCCCTTATGAACTGCTTCCTTAGGAGAAGATTTCTAAGTTGTATTTTACTTTTTTTATATTTTTCCCAGCTGAAATCTCAAAGCTTTGGAATTTTTATTTTACATAGTAAACGTATGCTATAGAAAATGAAAAATAATTTCTTCAGAAATTCTTCAGGGAACAATACATATTTTAACAAATATTTATATAGATTCTGCCTTCATCACTTGTAACACATGTGCATCTGACTGCTAGTGTCTTATGATGTCAAAGCTTGAAAAGCTAAATCCACAGATGAGGCAAGATCTTTCGGTGGTTGAATGGACCTTTTTGGTTTGATAATGAATCTTTCATTCCTGTGCTATCCTGACTACTTAGTGTAAAAGGCAAATCTTTGAAACATTAAATTATCATGCCAAATAAGATATGAAAGAGTAACCATATTAAGGTTTTTCCACACAGCAGTTTCTGTGAAGTCATTAAATACACACGTCAGCAGCTTAGGCAGTAAGAAACCTGAAACTTCATTTAGTAACAAAGAATATGAAAGAAGAAAGAGGGAAAAATAAGGTCTTTTTGTGTAGAGTTCATCTACACAAAGACAGCAGTACTACTGTACTATCAAAACAGCAGATACTCTCACAGGCATCTTATTGTAAGAGTAACTTATTAGAAACGCGGTTTTTGCTGGCCTCAAGTAGAAATAAAATGAGAGCTGACGAGAATCGCTATTATTATTAGACTTTACCCAATTTTCAATATTTTCCACAAATTACATATGGCAAGCTCTTGACATATTAAAATTTACAGGGAAAAAAAAAAACTCTGACTACCTAGACAGTTTTAGAAAATGCTGCTAATGCCACAGGTCCCACTGAAATAAGCTGAAAGACGCAGTACTCCAGATCATAGACTCATAGAATCATAGAATGGCCTGGGTTGAAAAGGACCTCAAAGACCCCAACAACCCCAGGCAACGCTACAGGCTTGGGGCAGAGTGGCTGGAAGGTTGTGTGGAGGAAACGGCCCTGGGGGTATTGGTCGATGCTCGGCTAAGCATGGGCCAGCAGTGTGCCCAGGTGGCCAAGAAGGCCAATGGCATCCTGGCTTGTACCAGAAATAGTGTTGCCAGTAGGAGTAGGGAAGTCATTCTCCCTCTGTACTCAGCCCTGGTGAGGCCCCACCTCGAGTACTGTGTCCAGTTTTGGGCCCCTCACTGCAAAAAAGACATTGAGGCCCTGGAGCATGTTCAGAGGAGTGCGACGAAGCTGGTGAGGGGTCTGAAGCACAGGCCTTATGAAGAGCATCTGAGGGAGCTGGGATTGTTCAGTCTGGAGAAGACGAGGCTCAGGGGGGACCTTATCGCTCTCTATAACTACCTGAAGGGAGGTTGTAGTGAGCTGGGGGTCAGCCTCTTCTCTCTCGTAACTGGTGACAGGACGAGGGGGAATGGCCTCAAGTTGCGCCAGGGGAGATTTAGGCTGGACATTAGAAAACACTACTTTTCTGAAAGAGTGGTCAGGCGCTGGAATGGGCTGCCCAGGGAGGTGGTGGAGTCACCGTCCCTGGAGGTGTTCAAGAAACATTTAGATATAGCGTTGAGAGACAAGGTTTAGTGGGGTTATGATCTTGTAGGTCTTTTCCAACCTAGCTAATTCTATGATTCTATGACCATTGAGTTTCAACCCCACTGCTGAGTGCAGGGTCGCCAACCACTAGACCAGGCTGGCCAGAGCCACGTCCAGCCTGGCCTTGAATACCTCCAGGGACAGGGCATCCACAACCTCCCTGGGCAACCTGTTCCAGTGTGTCACCACCCTCTGTGTGAAAAACTTCCTCCTAATATCTAACCTGCACCTCCCCTGTCTCAGTTTAAGACTGTTCCCCCTTGTCCTATCGCTATCCACCCTCGTGAACAAGACAAGTTTAGTAGTCCGCATTCTTGTTCTATATTGATGATCTAATTTGTGCCAGCTGAGCTTAATGTTGATAACTAACACTACTGAATTTCTTTCTTTTAGTGACTTAAAAGAATAACCTTGCAAAAGTTTTTTGACTTTACTTCAGCTAATGTTTATAACCATCTTCAGCTTAGCTTCTACTGGAAATAGATTCACAAAGTCAGCTTACTCAAAAGTACGGACTATCATCTGATCTTGGCCTAACAGTGAGTTCTTCAACATTATGTGTCTACAAACCAAGAGAAATGAGGACATGAGATGTTTAGTTTGGGCATAAAACATTTAGTGGTCGGTGCATTTTTTTTCTCTAATTTACATACTACTAAGTTTCTCATTTCACGGAATTTGTTGGATGTCATCACCCTTGATCCCAGTGTTTAAATGTGATGGACTTCTGTGTGTACTTTCCACTGAGAGCACATGACCATGTCTATTAATAAAGATAGCCAAAGACTGCTGACTTTTGAGCCCAGCATTTACTAACATTTCAAGGGTAATTTACACATACTTTGCAAATGCTAGCTTTTCATCAGGCAAACTGACAAGCGCAAACATTCTGTTTCACATATTATTTTATGCAACAATATTATTGTAACTAAAAGCATGAAAAACACAGGCAAAAAGGATTTAATTGCACTTAACGTAAGTACTGTAAAGACATATGCACACATCTTTGATTTTTAGAATTTTTTTTTTAAAAAAAGAAAAGATGCATCGCTGTTACATCATTATATAATCTACATTATATTAATATCTGTCTACAGAACAGATGATAGAAAATGTGTTTCTGTGTGAGAATTCAGCACTGGAACAAATATTGATCAAAAGATATCTATTTATGGGTAAATTGAAATAAGTTGAACTGTTGTTTTGATATCAGTTTCTCATGTAGTAAAGCAGGATTCATTCTGATATATACTGCTATGACAGATGGAAGAAAATGAGTGGTGATACTTCAGGGTTTTAGTTATTAGAGCATAGAATACATCACAGAGCACAGTGCCTGTGGAAGCCACCTTATCTCAGTCTTCAGAGGTTTTACAAGGCACATAAGAATGCCTCCAAACCTTGTGATTTGACCTTTATAGTTGATAGGAAGTCTGAGAGATTTTCAGAGAAACTGCACATAGAGTGATAACTGGTTAAACGATAGATGGCTACACCTACTTGAGAAAAAATCTGAAACTGCATATTTCTATTTGGTGAGAGAATGAGCAAAGGAAGAGTATGCCATTATAATTTTACTGCTACTAGATGAATGAATATAAAGCAAAAGGAGCAGACAATACAAATTTAAGACTGAAAAAGTTCTCTGAAATGGCAACTTTTATACCTGCTGACATAATTTTGAATTTCAGTTTTCAGAAGGAATAAACACAAGCCTTAGTAAATTCATTGGAAAGTTTCCCTCTGATTTCAGTGGGGTTGTGGTTGGTCTATCAACATTTTCACTTGCAGTAAAGCCAGTAAAATTCAAAGGTTTCATTGTCAGCTAACAGTCAATTCTCTGAATGATTCTGAATTTATCTGATTTAAATTATGTTACTTATAGGTACTTTTGTACTGAAGACACTCATCAAACATACTCTTTCCTTGATGTGTTGGATGTTTTTTTTCCAGTCGATGCTATTATGTTGTTCTTTTGATATAAAAATTTAAATCTGAATATGGCTTCTAAAACAAGCCTAAAATATATCAAATAATCACTTAGAATTGCCATTAAATGTTTTACATGTCAGTATGTGTGTGTACATGTGTAAAACTCTGTGTTTGAACTTCTTAGCATGAGTTAAATATATACTTTTAATAGTTTCTCTATTTTCGAAGAAAAGATCAAATTGCTTTGTCTAATCAATGAGCTACGTAAGAAACATGCCTTCGAATTCAAAATTACACAGTGGCTAAAAAAAAAAAACTACTCGAAAAATTACACAGATAGAGTCATTAGAACAATCCTTTTGGTATCAAGTATTTCTTTGGAAGATTACCTAAGTCTAACTAGGGAAAAATGAAATGCAGCTAAAACTATATTTGGGTAAGTTCTGATCCTGAACTATCCTTTTCCATGAGAATAGTCATAGATAATATTTACTGTAACTGGTTTTATCGAAAGAAATACAGTCCAAATGATTAAAGAATTCATTCTGCATATAATGTATCATGACCCTAAGTACCTCATGTGTACTTCACAAAATATCAGTGGGTATGGTTTGTGCCCTAAGATAGGCAAAGTTATTTATCATTATTTCTTAGGAACATGAACAGTTAAAAATCTCTAGAAATGAAACTATAGCCTGGATAATACACTTTGAACAGCAGTGTTAGTAACAGAGGTAAAAAAAAAAGGCTACAGATATTCACTGGTGCAATAATGCCAAATATCCTTTAGGACTTCACCCAGTAGTATCATCTCAAATGATATTCAGTAACAAGGAAAATTAGTAACAGCTGGCACTTTCCTTAGAAACAGCTAAATACCAACCAGGTCCAGTTTGTTAGCCCACGTAGAGTGGGACCATCTGGAATGTTAGTCTGAATCTTAACAATTAAAATCAGGGGCCAGGTCAAACAAGTAGCATTTTAAAGAATTCATGATACTGAGTTTCTAAGCTAAACAGAAAATGACAGAGAAGCTAACATGTGAGAGGATATAAGCTGTCATTCCAACCCAGGGGATGGAGGGCAATCATGTGGTTAAAGTATAGGACATGTTAGGAGATGGGCTTTGTGACAGATTTCATGAGAAATACAGTGTCTGTCACTGTAATCAACACAAAGGTTCCTGTTAGGCTCAGAATCAGGTACCTGGGGTCTATTTTCAGGTACTGAGTACCTCTCAGCAGGGGCCAGCTGCCCTCTCTCAACATTTATGATAAGTGGGAGAGTTCATTGCCTGTTTCAACTAGGCATTATAGTTATAAAAGCTAACATGCTGTCTGCAAATTAATTTAAGATACTCAGGTAGAAAATATACAGATATTTTTGAAGAATAAATATTTTGTTACTGTGTAATTTGGGGTATAATAAATGTGTTTATAATTTCTATTTATTAACTGTGAAAGGTTTTACACTGAGTAGGGAAAGAATGGAGAAGAAAATAGAAGAGTCACACTGTAAAAAGTAACACTCAAACAACACAGAAAAGAAGGCCGTTCCTCCACAAAATTTACAATCTGATCGAAGTGGATGAAGACCAAAACAGAACTATTATTTCTTCAAATTAAAGCAACAAGATATACCATCCATTAGCAGCCCAAATTAAATCCAAATTAGCAGTCCAAATTAAATCTTAGAATTATTCTTTTATGAAAAATTGTGAATATTTGTACACACAGCATGATGTAGACAGTTACTATGATGATACTGCTTGCACCGGTAAAGGTGTAGATCTCCTCTGAACTAGTAACTCAAAAACACTGCTTTATTCAATCTTACTTTCTGTCTAAACATGAAAAACTTGTGTTGTGCCATCCTTCAGAATAAATGTTTCAAATGGTACCAGTGCCAATTTCATTGGCATCCAGCACAAGGACCCTCTATGTTTACTTGTGCTTGTGTTTAATTTCATATTGAGATGATTAATCAGAGCAAATGTCTTTATTTTCTGCTGTTTTAACTTCAAGAAATGATCTCTTCTGTTTTTATCCTATTATAAGGATCGTTACAAAAATGGGAAACAATTAACACTGGGTTTAATGCGTGAATGCCATAGAGCTGAAGTAATTGCACTCAAGGTCTGCTAACTTTTTAATCAGGCATTTGGTTGCAAGCTGCTCACGATTGATTCTGGGAAAAGAACTAGCACAATCTAGACAGCAAAAGCAGGTGTGCCAAAAAAGCAGACATATTGGCAAAACCAGTGAAGGAGTCTAGAGAGT
This sequence comes from Numida meleagris, assembly GCF_002078875.1. Lineage (NCBI taxonomy): Eukaryota > Metazoa > Chordata > Aves > Galliformes > Numididae > Numida > Numida meleagris. The sequence goes on along the minus strand of NC_034409.1, from coordinate 157,293,426 downwards.
AAAAGAAGCAAAAAGTAATGGATTTTTTTTCTTAAAAGACTTTTGCTTGCTATCCAATCATAATTGAGTAAAATTAATTGAGGCAAATGAGCATAGAGAGAGCTTTTTGACCAAAATAATTAAGAAATATGAACAGCAAACCCACAAAAGCTCAGTCTAGAGAAGACTTGCCAGTCAGAATCTTAGTGAGCAGAATTAATTAGATTGGGGAGTTGAAATTTTCACATGCATTTTGCTAAATAAATAAATAACTATATGAGAAATACCATGAGAGGTTTCTGGAATTACAATTAGAACACTTACTATTCTCAGCATTTATACTTTGTTTTGGAGGGTTAAAAACAAAGATCGATTTTCATTTGTATCCATTTAAAAATATATTTTTTCCCTTTCCCTAATATCTATTCTCTGCATAGCAAAACATACTGAACTGAAAAGTGCTCATACAGCAAAGCACTTGGTGTACTTACAAATTCAATGTGTTGATGAAGACATGGCTATGTACACACGTATCTATAGAGTCACAGTTATGTCACAGAAGCAAGTACATCCACTTACAAGACTATCATAAAAGTGAAAATGGCAAGCTTAGATCAAACAGTGTTATATTTGAAAAAAAAAAATAATAAATAAATAGTTATCTTTTACTACAGTGGCTAGGTTGAGTTCAAGCTGGGCTTTTGCTTTTCTAATTTTATCCCTGCACTTCCTAACAAATTCTCTGTACTCTCTCCAAGTTGTCCATCCCTTCTTCCACAGGAGGTGGATTCTCTTTTTCTCCTGGAGCCTCAGGAAAAGCTCCCTGTTCATCCATGCCAGTCTTCCTCCCTGCCAGCTCATCTTGTGGAACATGGGGAGAGCTTGCTCCTGCACCTTCAAGTCTTCCTTCTTGAGGAGCAACCAGCCTTCCTGGACCTCTTTACCCTTCAGGACTCCCAAGGGATTCTCCCTACTAGTGTTCTGAATAATTCAAAGCCTGTCCTCCAGAAATCCAAGGTAGCAGTTTTGCTGCCCCCCCTCCCGACTTCACCAGGAATTGAGAACTCTACCATTTCATGATCACTCTGTCCAAGACAGCTCCCGACCTCCACATCTCCCACCATTCCTCTCTGTTTGTGAACAACGGGTCTAGCAGGGCTCCTTCCCTGGTGGGCTCTCTTACCAGGTACATCAGGAAGTTGTCTTCCACACACTCTAGAAACCTCCTAGACTGCCTCCTCTACACTGTATTATATCTCCAGCATATATCAGGGAAGTTGAAGTCCCCCATGAGAACAAGGGCTAGCAATCACACAACTTCTGCCAGCTGCTCGTAGAACACCTCACCCATCACTTCATCCTCGTTAGGTTGTCTATAACAGACCCCCACCAGGATGTCTGCCTTGTTGGCCTCTCTCCGATCCTTACCCGTAGAGATTCAACCTTATCATTCCCAGCCCTGAGCTCAACAACACTGAAACACCCTCTAACATAGAGAGCCGTGCCACCACCCCTCCCTTCTTTGCCTTTCCCTTCTGAAGAGCTTATAGCCATCCATTGGAACATCTCCATAGTCAAAAAAGCCAAAATACCTGCAATGGCACCAGCCTCTCAACCACATATTTATGAGATTTGTTTTTCTGGTCCTTTCAGTATCCCTCGCTGCCACTGAAGGGATAGAGGAAAACACCACCTGCTCCATCATATCACCACCCCAGTGCCCTGAAGTCCCTTATAATCATAGAATCATAGAATTATCTAAGTTGGAAAAGACCTACAAGATCACCTAGACCAACCATCCACCTACCACCAATAACCCCACTAAACAGAATCATAGAATTAGCTAGGTTGGAAAAGACCTACAAGAACACCTAGTCCAACCATCCAAGTCCATCCTAGTCCACAGGTTTCTCTCAGTGATTTCATCGCTTCCAGTCTGAACTATCAGTAAAGGATAATAATCAGAAAGCTGAACCAGACCTGGAAGTTTTTCAGTAATGCCTTTGATCTAGGCCCCAGGGAGGCAGCACACTTCTCTATGGGCAGGGTCTGGCCGACATATTGAGCCCTCCACTCCTCTCAGATTTCCTTCTTTGCAAAGGCAGTCTTGAGGCATGGAGCCGACTGCCTCACCCTAGACTACCTTCTGGATGCACCTACCACTGCATCCTCACTTACCTCTCCCTCAAGATCCAGAGTCTCAAACCTATTGTGTAGGGGCAGCTGGGGAATCAGTGTTGGTAGGGAGGGGGTTTACCTGTGATGCTGAGCTGAGACCTGTTTCCATTCCTCCCCATCTCTTAGGTCCCTTCTCTCTGCCCAGCAGCAACAGGGGAGGAGTCCACCACTATTTGGGTTTTATCACCCTGGTGCCTTTCTTGCAAATATGGCAGGGACTTACTCCACCAGTCTGTCTCCTGCTCACACTCTCTGATGCTTCTTAACCTCTTAATTAATTAATACAAGATGTATTAATTAACTTAGATCAAGAATTGCAGTGTAGAGATGCCCACATCAAAACACATGGACCCATAAATGTAATTTCAAATCCTTTTAGAGGAAATAGAAGGATATCAGAATCTTTAATCATTGTCCTATTTGCTATTCCATATTCCTATTTGTAATCAATAGCATCATCTGCTCTCAAATTATTCACAAATGCTTGAAAATAGCAAGTTACAGCCCACTGGGCACCAGTAGAGCTAAACAGCTTCTAACTTAAGTCAGATGACCTGTGATGCCTCTAGATTTTTCTCTTTTCAGAAGAGATTTCTAAATGGCAAATTTATGTGAAGTAATGCCCAATTCAGTGGCCACTGTCTTGCCTTGTAATAAGTATGGAAGACTAGTCACATATTTGTGAATCTGCCAACGCTCCAAGTTTTTTTTTGTTTTTTTTTTCTGTCTTTCACCTTCCTTCTAACAGCTTACTCAGTCACTCTACTGTCTGTCATTTGCAGGTAAAGGGTGTTAGAGAAATGAAAAGCTGTGGTCTGGCACAGGGCCACCCACACACTCTCACAAAGAGTCCCTTAATCATAAGGGACTTTCACATCTCTCTGATCTGGGAGCAATTCAGAATAGATGCCAGAGGAAGAAGAACAAAGAAAATGGCATTTGAAAATTCCCTCAGTGGCTTAATAATGCTGCTGAGATGGCTTTTACCAGATTAAAAAGATATGTTCCTTTGGACTCTAAATATTGCTCTGAAACCAATTCTCCGGGCATTGTCCAGAGTTTAACAGGGGTTGGGATACCAACAATCGAACTTTAAAGTGATTCTTCAAATTCCAGTAGAGTTGGCTGCAGAGACAGCTAGAATGTTCAGGTCTTCCCAGGCCAAGGAGAGAGATGACAGTTTGATTTCTTTGTAATTGTTGTCTCCGAAGGACTTGGTCAAAGCAATTCCAACACAACCGCTTATTTCTAAGATGCTCAAAAGTAGCAGATAGGTGTGGAGGTAGTGAACTAGCTGATATTTTTGAATGGTGCCAACATTCAGCACAGCATTCTGACACTTCAGGAGAACACTACAGAAGCTGCAACATATTAGTGAAGCTTGACAGGATAAGGATCTTTCTTCACTTGCCATTTTGTTTTGAAATGACAAGAAAGCTACAGGCAATAGAAGACTTCAAGTTGAGGGTTCTGATACTCACATGAAGCATCATTGTATGCAATCCTTTAAGCGATGTCAACAATACAACACGCAACTACATATAAGCAAAAAAATATTTTAAAAATCTCAGAAGAATCATATTTTGAAAATGGGTAATGCTTTAGCTTCCTACATGCCAATACTCACCTACATAATTCCTCTGAGACACACTCGAATATTAAAAGAGCCCATTTGCCTATCTACGTTCATTCAGCCGAACACTCATCAGGATCACTTTCTTGTCATGTTTCTAGTACTTGGGTTAATTTCATTACATTCTCTGAGATATTCATCATAAAGAAATATCAGGATATAAAAATGCAATGTAATACTTAATTCCAGTCCACTTGTATCAGTGAATCAAATTAATGTCAATCTGGAAATTTGCTTTGAGTTATTAGTGAATATATTCACTACTTCCAGGCCTTATCAGCTTCTGCAGAGTCTCAATTTAAAAAAAAAAAATCTGAAAAGAAGGTTTCAAAACTATAAGCTGAACGAAAACAGTGCAGTTCTTGTTTTTTTTTTTTTTTTTTTAAATCAACAGACAGACAGCTGTAACCCAAAGATTTGACAGGCTACGGCAGAGCTAAAACTGAGAGGAGTCTTTTGTCATATTTTCCTGCTGCTGTTCAAAACCCTCTGAGCAGCAGGAAACTGACGAGAAGGAGATTAATTTTGTTCTGCGGCAGTTTAGACTGTGGAAGACTGAAGAAAGTAAACACTAAAGGAATGTTTCATTCCCGTGAATCAGCACATGTGATCTGGGGAGATGAATTATCATACTAGCTACTTATTTCAGCCAAATTTCATACTGTCTTTACATGTTTGTTTGTTTGGTTTTCATTCCTTGATTACTCTCATTTTAACAGTAAAAATCTGGGAAAACAAGCCTGAATGTCTGCTTTAATGCATTACATTGTTCCAGAAAACTGTCACCTACAGAGAAACAGCACTTTCTTTTGCCCTTTGGAGCAAGATGGAAGAATAATTAGACTACCATGGGAACAGAAGCTAGATTTCTGCAGAGAATGCAAGGGATGTACACTGTAACCACATAACTGGAAATGCAGTTGAATCTAGCAATGACTGAAATGAGACAGAAAGAAGATGACCGTGGCCATGGAAGCAGTCTGAAACCTGTAGGTAGGAAAGAAGAATGAAATAAATTGCAACACAAAGATAAAAGATAAGATCAAGACTGTATGACAAGCCACAGAAAAAAATAAAAATAAAAATCCATTCCTATGGATTCTCAATGAGAGAAGAGGAAAGTGATGATAGGAAGGAGATGTTATTAGAAAGCTGGGAGAAAAATCTAGCAGGCCTGCACAGGCACAGAACTAAAAATGTGACAGAGATGAAAACTGAAAACATAAACTTTCTAAGAGAAAACAATCCCTGGTTGAGTATAGTCAGACAAACCTCTTCTGGGGATGAACCAAGATTCAGTAGTGAATTGTACTACTGTGAGCAGAAATGGATCACTTGTTTCAAGTCTACGTTTTAAAAGATATAGGATGAAAGATAAGCAATAGTCCTGCCACAGATGGATGAATCTTACTCCAAATTAGATTTTGTCTTTGCCTTTATCATACAATATGTTTCTGCGATACTATGAAAGTTCTTTTACTTCGTACAAATAAGCAGTTGGGGTGAAAAGAATAGGCTGCTTTTCAAGTCAATTGAGAGAAATGGGCATTTGCCAAAGATGCTATGTTTCAGACATCATCCTCCTGATCGGTTGAATCACTTCCTTTTAGTACCAGTTCCTTTGACTATTTGCCATTGACTAAAAACCATGTCTACATAACTTCCTCTAAAATGACATTAAATAATATTGAAGTCAGGAGATTTTTTTCTTTAGTTTCTGTTCTTTATTTCCCAGATGGTTTATTTAGGGAAAGAAAGATGAGACTGAGTATGCAACTTCGGTGTATGCTCCACTTCTCCAAGGCTGCTAATAGCAGATACTAATACCCTTTTGATTCTGCACTGAAGAATATATGTGTTAATATTTGTAAAACATTCTGATTCATTGGTGATAAATGTCATAGGAAATTCCCTGAGAAAACTAATAGTTCTGCCTTCAAAATAGGTATGAACACTGCAGCAAATAACATCAACACAAAAGCAAAGAGAAAAATAAATATTGAGGTTAGCTCATTAACTTGGGTCGACTATTTTGTTCACTGAATAGAATCATGATTCTCTGGAAATAATGATCAATATATAGTTAGGTAATTAAAGACTATATTGTAATTCCTACATGCAGTCAGGCTGAATTGAGTTACCAGTCACAGCATGAATATTGGCTTCTAGATGCTGAATTCTGCAACATTGAAATGATGATTGAATAGTTGCTGTTCTTACTACCACTGCAACTTAGAAACAGGTAGGGAAAGAGGATGTCTTGCCAAGACACTCACACTAAAAGTATGGGATATAGTTCTGCCAAGAGAAAGAAAATCAAATTAATTGGGAAAACAAACGAACAAAACCAAAATAAAACAAACAAACAAACAAAAAATGAAAAAAAAAGTCTATGCTTTCCACACAACATTTTTTTCGATCATGTTGACCAAGTGTTTTCAAATCTTTTGGAAGTGTGGTTCAATTTTCTCCTGTTTGTTTTATTTATACACTCTTTATCCTAGCCTATGAGTTTTAATTACTTCTCCTCTTTATGAATTAAAAGAAACTGACTTTACAAAATACATTCAAGTTTCTGTTTTTCACTCTGTTAAAGCTGGAAAACATTACTTTTGACAATACTTCCATTAAACCAAATGCATGTTAGTTTGACATTCCCTCACATTTTTCAACACTCAGTTTAGTTTCTATTTATAAACCTCATGGATTTCAGACTGAAACGTTTCTACAAAGGAACTCTTAGCTAAGTTTTTATGCTAGTCTAACTGGCAAGAAACATCAACAGTGCTCAGGACTGACTCTCTCCACACTTTAGAAAGAAAGAAAAGTGGGCTTATGCACTCACTGAAAAATCTGGAAGTGCTGTGATTGAAAGTGACAACATGGCTTGCATAGTGAGGATATGTTTTGAATGTGCAGCTTCAGAATTATTTACTAATTAAAAATGTTTTACCAGGGAGAAACCTGTTGAGATTTTCCTCTCGTTTCCTAGGGTGCAGAAGCGTGAAATCATGGATGCACGAGCTATAGTACCATAATTTGCTTCTGTCAGTTTAAATGAAAAGGTCTGAAACAAATTTATGAAATTCACTCACAACATTTTTACCCACAAGTGCAACTTTATTTAATAGTAAACTGTAAAACTATAACCACCTGTCATGAAGTTCTAATCTTACATCAGAGTTCTTTCTCTTATATCCCACTCCATGTCCTCTTCGGACTGGGGAAGTTGAGGTATCAACCAACTGACATTGAATTCCTGACATCCAGCACCAAGAAGAGTCTGTTGCTTACATGCAGATAGGGCTTAAAAATTCACTTATGCACACTCCACCTCTTCTTTCTGCCTCCCCCCCCACACACACACATACAGTAAGCTTAGGCTGTTTTATTCTGGTATTTACTGTGCTAAAACAAACAGCTAGAAAGAAAGACCTTAACTACTGAAGTAGAAGAAAGGATGCTTGCTAGCAATAACAGATAGAGATGTTACAAAAGGGGACTAGTATCACTCATACTGATAGTAGAATAAAGTCACTCATCTGTGAAATGACTCATAATTAGGATGACCTCATTCAAAACCCAGTTACAGTAAAATAGCAGATAGGCAAATCAGAATCATCTGTTCTTTAAAGACAGCTAGCATGTAGTATCCATCTGTTAAGAGATACCACCTGTTCTATCAATTCACTGCATTGCTTCAAGTATGAAGGAAGAAAGTCAATTAAGTAGATCCATATGCAAGAAGACCTTCACAAAAGGTGAGTGCTTATTTTCTGCTACGCAGTGTCTCATCAAGGAAAGAACAGGACAACTCCAGAACAACTTCATCTCTCCCCTGCCAGACTTCACCTCTTGATTAACAATATAGGAGGCTCTGAACAAACGTAACACAGTCTATATAAAAAAGTAGGCCATCTCTTGTTATCACCACAGGGTCTAATAAAGTTTTTCATCGCATTCCTCTAAGCTAATGCTAAATTTTATGTGCCCAAGCCCACCTTCACCTCAGAGGGCTCAGTTACCCACACACGTTACTTCAGTTCAATAGCTAATAATAAATTGCATCTATAAAAAGTGATTCATAATATATGCATGCATATACAAAATACAAGTTTTGATGTATAAGGAAGTTATACTCTGATTCGTATTCTAACTCTATAGCTGGAAACAGGTATCTTCTCATTGGGTAAACAGTTCCTTTGCAGTCAGCAATAATCAGAAGGAAACCTAATATGCTATCTAAGCAGACTAAGGAAAAAATCTATTGGTAAACGTATAACCATTTTTATGGGGAACTGAGATATAACTAATCAGGGAAAATCTGAGATCTATATATCACAGGTGATTTACATCTATAGAATTCCTCAGTGAGGTTTAAATCTTACAAACCTAAAATAGGATTGGATATAAAACTTGCATACAACCCCAAATCTCTTCAGTGTGGAGGCACTTAAATGACCTAAAGCTGGCATGAGACGTGAATTGCAACCACAAAGCTGAAAAGTGATTTTGTAGCCTGGTGGCTGCTAGATGCAAAGAATGAGAAAAACCTCTCATCATCAAAAGCACTGACAGGGAAATCACTTTTCCTGGAATCTAAAAAGTAGTGTGCCAGGCTGAGTAAGTTCTGCAAATTTGTGGCAAGACTGAATTACTGCACTGATTGTACTAGCAAGGGATGTGGCTCCCTTAGGAAGTGTGACATTGCTAGTGTAACCCTATGACATACTGGGCCATGTTTAATATTAAACAGAGCTAAAAAACAAAATGAGTTTTAATGTGTCTCAACAATATTCATTCTCTTCAGCTGTAAAAGGATAAGCTTTCTACAACTGCATTCTGATGCAGTTCTATAAATAGAAATCAACAATATATGTAGGTAAAAATGTGTGTTTGCCCTCTTCTTTTCATCTGAAATTTTTGAGGCAGTGACAAATATGAATAATGCTGTACTGCATGGAAAAGGTGGAGGGGACTTTCATAGCAATATAATTCTTTTAATAAAACATCTGTAATAGTCCCATATGATTACTAGGTAAGCATTTTTCTACTACAAGCTAGTTTCATTGTACTGTTTCATTTTTCCGTTTTGAGTAGATCCAAAAGGTCCATTAGCACTTGCAGCCATCAGACCTGCAGAGTCACAACATCACTTCTGTAGTATAACTGGAAAGGAGGAGGAAGATGTAGGATGTTGAATCAGAACCTACTTTGTATAACAAGGTATGTATGTGTGTATTCCTCACCTTTGCCACTAACAGTCTAAAGCTGTGGTTAGGCAGAAACCCTGAGCAAGATGAAGAATAACACTGTACAGAATAATTTTATGTCAGCCGAACATATGTCATTGAAACCCCATCAAAATCCTAGTTTTGTTAGTTGACAGTTATTCCATGACGTTTCTTTTATATTTTCAGGGATTTTTTTCTGAGCTGAACTAAAAGATTTATATTCTCACAGTCAGTATGGATGCTCGAGGAAAGTTTTGCATTCATTAAAGATATGTACCTCTGTTGGTAACATAAATGTATCTTGCATTTCCTGCCTTGACTTTATTTTGGCTAGGACAACATTCTTTTTAATCTCCAGTTCTTAAGAATGTTATAATCTCCATCCAAAGAATTCTGTGGGTCTAGAATTTGGGTTTGCTTATAAATTTATCAATGGGCGGAAAAAAATAGTAAAAAATGAATTTGCCAGTTGCATGTTATTTTTCAGTTTTCTGACTCCTTATGTTTATTGTGTCAATTAAAATAATATGTAAGTAGTATTTCTCTCTAGATTCCTTCATCTAGGTCCTTATATCCAAATCCTGACTAAACCTAAAGCACACTTGCTGTATGACATTTAAAAATACATTTCTCAGCTGTGCCTGCGCATCTAAAATTCATATCCATCTTTTTATCTCATACTTTGTTTATAGCAAGACCTCTTCCTTACACTTTATAAAAAAGGAATCTCGTTTCATACACTTCTACTCAGAATTCTATCAGAAAGATGATCTAACTATTCCTACCTGCGTTTTAATGACAGTATATAAGGATTTGAATTTAAAAAGAAGGAAAAAATAAAGCCTATCCACAAAATCCTTCTTCCCTAAAAGTGCATTTGTTGATCTTCAAAAGGCATTAGGCCCTTCTTAGTGCACAAGGGCAGCAGCGCTAGCCATGCCATGTCCCACATCATAAGACCTACCTGCTGAGCAATCCTTCAAAGCAATATCAAAAGTAGTCATGCTGCTCAGTGAAGGAAAAGACATGGAGAAAAGGATGACAACAGCTGGAGTGAAATGCAATGATGATGCCTCTGTACATATCTCAGGAGTTAGATCTGGTTTTCATCTACCTTCATTTTGCCTCTATACGTCTAAGTCTCACTTGGAATATGTATACAGAAAGCAAACATATTTCCACGCAATCAAAATTATCCCACCGCTGAAGCACTCTCTGTTTAGCTTCTATTTCATAGTAGTTTTTCTGCAAACTTCAGTGAAGTCTCCAATTCCAGACTGAGCAGTATGCTTTATTCACTGCAATGTGTCATCAAGAACATTCAACCTTTGTTTTAGCAGTACTTTCCACTGGTACATATAGAGTTCAGAGTAATATAAATAACCCTTCTGGAAACTCACTTATATTCCAGTTTCCAGAATTTCCTCAAGTCTCAATAAAGGACTTAGTCCTTTGAGAATTGAGACAAAGTAATAACCTTTTTAAGAGGAAAAAAATAACAGAACCTGTTCATGTTGTATACAGCTAAACTAAAGACTCTCAAAGAGAACCAACATCCTCCATATATAACAGATTTCATTCTTGAGAAGAAAAACTGAGGTTTTCTTTTTTCACACCACACTCTAAAACGTACTATTTAGCATACGACTTTGAAGTACGAGTTTCAACAGTTTTCTTTTTTCATAAAACATGCTGGCCGTCATATTAGGTGAAGCTATTTCAGGTTCCTTTGCTGCTGCTCTTGTCTGCCAAACAGTGGCAGGCTGAGTCCCTCCACAGCGCTGGGGTGCTGATAGGCTTTTTCTCAGACTGCAGCCAAGCAGAAGGTTTAGCTCAGCATTTATCACTGTGATCTGTGACACTGTTATTAGCTTTATCATATTTCAGGAGCCTACATAGTTTCATATGGTTTAAGGTGAGAGGGGACTATTAGATCTTCTGCTCTGACCTCCCATATATCATAAACCATTAAACTTCACCCACAAGCTCCTAAATTAAGCCCAAAGACTTTAGTTAGCACTTCAGTTCTCAGAAGACTATACTTTTTGCCAAAGGCAGACAGAAAATGAGAAAAACAGATGCCCCCAATCCAAACTCCTCTGCAATGGCAGGCAATTGATTAGATGAAATAAATGATTTATACACACTTTGTCTAGTGTTAAGAAGGTATTTGCTGTAGTGGCTAAGAATTGGGAAACATGAATTTTATTGCCAGTGTCCTAGCTTCTGACTTCAGACAAGCCTTTTCCCCTTTGCATGCCACACATTGTCATTTCTGAGATAGTTGTACTTAAAATTTTATTTCTAAATGCTTTTTCTTATTTTACACTGCTTGTGGGAGAGACTTACATACAGATACAAACCTCTTGTCTTTCCTTAAGTAATGCTTAGGTAAATTCTGAGTCACTGTCCACTAGCATGAGGGTTCACTTTCTTGTTTCTTAATTCATACTCTTTACAAATTTACACTGGGCCAACTGGTAGCAAGTTCACAACCTTGAGGTTCTTCACCCTGCCCTTTTCTATCTGTTGATGTCACAATTCACCAACAACTGCTACCATAAATGAGATGGTCTTTTCATTCAATCAGAGCTAAAAGCCCATATTAAGGGGAGAAAATGCAGGCAAAGGATTGTTATAGGATTACTGAGATACAATAAGAGCAATTCAACTGCAGCAGCACAGTTTCACCTCCTAGTAATTAGTGCTGATGAAAAAAGCTGGCACAAACTGAAAGTTTTATTCTATACACATATTGCTTACAAAATGACAGTGTAATTACTTGTACAAGTTATTTTCTAGAAGTATATTAAACGTATTTTGAAGAAAAAAATGTTGGAAGCATTTTCTACTGTAACAGTGAAACAACTCACAGTGTTATAATTTTGCTGAAATTTTGTTTCAAAGAAGCAAAAAGCTGACGATGTCGCCTGTCTTTAATCCTTTCTTCTAAAATTGCTATTCATAGAATTGAAAGGGATCTACTAGGTTAGCAAATCCAAAACCATGCTGTCACAGGCAGCCACAAGTCAGCCTGTTCTATTTTTTATTTATTCTATGTATTGCAGTGCAAAATAGAATTTAAATAAAAGTGATTAATCTATTTTTTTTTAATCTCTTCTCATGAATTTTCAGATTTAGTTGCAATTCAGTAGGAAGGCACATTTCAAAAGCTTGAGATCCTCCTTGAAAAAAAAAATAAAAAGTTCTTCAAAGAGCTCTAATAATAAACACTTCTTATGGCAAGCTTTGTATAACAGTTCTACTGCTCGAAAAAATCTTTTAAATAAATCTGACAGGACAGCAAACAGGAGAAAGAATTGGTAGCAAATAGTAAATGCAGTTCCCACTGTTCATCTGAGAAGAGAAGCCAGCAGAGAAACACTATGTAGGTCTGGTGTGAGCACCACAATAAAAGCGCAAAGTCAACTCAGCAGGGTATGCTGGCATCTCAATTCATGTCTAGGTTAGTTCCATGCTGAAATCCCTGCATACTGAAGTTAGAACATACTCCATTTTCTATGCCCATACTGTGTATCTGACAGTTACTGCGTGCCACACACTTTAGACTACAAGCTTTATGCTAAGCTGCAACTTCACCATACAGGCCCGTGTTAAAAACCTCACTGAATCTATTATAAACCAAACTTCCTTTTAAGCCACAGGACAGGAGATTTAATGTCAAAGCTTCTAAGATGTGGCATTCAAAGTGATCGCATCTGGATGAAATGTGCAGTATTGTTCTTTATTATTCTTTCCTAATTCCATACTTCTATTTTTAATTCAAAGTAGAAAAAAAAAAGAAAAAAGAAAAATTAATGAGTCACAAATGCAGAGAAGTCTGATCTGGTGTGGAATTTATTTATTGACGAGTGGCAATATTTTTTATGAATAAAATGTATTTTTTTCTTGCAAAAAAACTCATAATTCTACCACTTAGAAATGTAGTTTTTGATTGAAAAAATAAGTAAAACATAACTATATAGAAACAAATTTGGCAATATTGATCTCATATATGATTTGAACTATATAGGACATTCCAAAACCATTAGCTGTGCATTTTCACCAGTGATGAGTAAGAGTCTGCAGGCTGCAATAGCAACAATCTGCACCAGTGGAGGTGACCCACTGCTTCACAGATGCTATGATGGCATTGTGCTAGGAAAATTTTGCCCATGCAGTCCATCTTTCATCAGCCCAAACAGAAAGAAGTCAGTAGTTGCCAAATTTGGACTATACAGTGGCTGTGGTAGGGCAATCCGGCCAAGATTAGCAATGTGTTCTTGTAGTCTTGGTATGGAGCCTGGTGTTATTGTGTTCCAAGAGAAAGGTTTTCTTCTTCTCTGGCCTGACTCTGGAAGTTCAAGCCCTCAGCTTAACCGGTATTGTGATATAGCAGTCAGAGTGGATGGTTTGTCTGAATTCCAGGAAATCCAGAAGGATCAACCCTCTCCTATCCCAGAAGACAGTTCACATCACTTCATGCACTCAGGTCTGTGTCTTGAACTTTTTCTTCAATGGGAAATTCATAAATCACCATATATTTCATGTCACTGTCGTCACTGCTGAAATGCACTACCCACTGCCTCACAATGCTCATATCCCCTGCTAGGTCTCCATAAACATTCAGCAAGCAGTGATGAATGTCAGTGAGTGCAGTTTGTTCTGCATGGAGGAATTCAATGACACACCTTTGCTCCATACACGCTTCCATGTCAGATGCCACATCCGCCTGTGACGTAGTGGGCCAGTGCTATAAAATAGGAGGCATTACTTTCAGGGCAGCCCTCATATATTATAAAAATAGCAGCAAGTGTACAATTTTTTGATGTAGAAGTCAAACACAGAGTCACATGGATTTTACCAGTCTTAAATTCTGAGGTTGATGATATCACAGATAAGAATTATATATCATGAGATGTTTTCACTTCAGTGTTAAACTAACACAACCAAATCTGTTTCAGTTTCCTCAAGTACTTTGCATATAAGTAACTGTGTCTTCAATTATATATTCAGATGGGAATCTCATTTTACATTTTATTCATAAACAAAAGAGATGAAAGCAGTTAGAAAATACTCATAGCAGAGTTTTATTGCAATAGTAAATCATACCTCTGCTATAAAAGTTGAGGGGAGCATTGTGTGAGGTTGTGTTATACTCCAGGATTTTATAGCCCTGAAAAAAAATCAGCAATAAATTTGAATAAGGCTAAGGAGAAAAGCAGCTGGAGTTGCAAAAGAGAAGTGACACCTTTATACTGTACATCTATTCCCTGTTTATCTGTCTTTTTTACCTCCATGTCTTGAGATTAGAAATCTTTTTTGCATAGATAAAATGTCAGTGACAACTTTCTTTTTCAACATCTTAGGCTGTCAATGACATTTTGTTTTAATAACTTTCAAATAAGTTTTAAGTCTTCTGTTTCTTGCTTGGAAGAGAAAGAAAGAAAATGGAAGGGGAATATGTTTGCAGATGAAATCCTCTGTCCCTGTTTCCTTTTTTAAACTCAAGTAAATAAAACTAGTACAGATTAAAAGAATAATAAAAAGTTTAAATTTTTTTCTTGTGCATAGTGCAAATAAATATGGGTTACCTCAATTAAAATATTTATGGCTCAAAATAGAATTGGTAGTTGTATATTTGTTTTAGCTAGAGCATATTCCTCTAGAAATAAACATCAAAAAAATTGAGGATAATGAAAAATTTGATATTTACTGCATGTTTTGTTTTTGGGGTAACCTTTCAGATAATGATAGTAAATCACTTCAAAGTCTAATCCTGAACCAAACTATAGTTGTAAATCTCTTCTGTGTATTTCCAAGCCTATAATGCCAACAGTGAATTCAATAAAGGACTTAAATATCTTTATAGCTAAGAGTCAGAAAGTGTCTCTTTTTTAAATTCCTAATTTTACAGGTTTATAATTTACAAATCCTTCTGAGCTATTCTCACAAAGGCATCTCTGTTTTTTTCCAGAGTTGTAGAAAATTTGTGACATAACACAAAGCAGTTCCTTTACATTTCCCACTGTCTCAAATTACTTTTGAAATTACATTTCTTAAAGCTACTGCAACACATTTTATTATGGTCTTTTTTAACAGTTAAAGCAAAGTGAACTTAGAGAGTCATTCTGAATATGATTAGAGAAAAATCTATTTCTTTATCTTTTTGGAGGAAAAAAAAGATCTGTTATGCACAGAAAAATCCCAATTTTGCAAACATTTTCTGTAAGCATCTGTTTTTCATTTGGAACTTCTACATGCAGGAGTATGCTGTTACCGTTTCTCCCGCAACGACGCTAAAGTTTAAAAAAAAAAGTGAAAAGGCCATTCTCTGTGGGTAGACCTTTGTGTAGGTTTTTAGTAGGTTCAAAATTCAGAACCATGATTTCATGGACTATCATTAGAAACAATTTTGCCTCCTATTTTGTAAATAAAAAGGTTATGTTTTAAAAACATTTTAAAATGTTGTTAAAATCTAAAAAAAGAAATTAGAGACAGTCCAATCTGCGAGTGATGAAAATATCTTTTGCTCCTTGTGAATCTGAAAATACTGAATTTTAATTGTATATGAGTTATTTGAGGCAACTTTAAACTAACAACTGCTGTGTACATACATGAAAGTCAAGCACTTTTCATGCTCTACCAATCTCCATTCTGCACCTGTTATCTTAACAGGTTTAGCAGGTGTAGCATTAATGTGACCGTGACATCGACATCACCTATAATTCACAAAAGCTGTTCATGAATAATATACATTTCCCCATTAAAAAAAAAGTAGGTAAAACATGAGAGTATCCTACAAATCCTTTTTAACCATAAGTAGGATAACAAGAATTTTTATATTGCTATACTTAGAAAACAATTTTCTAATTTTAGTTAGCTTTCATTTACAACTTCAGATAAAGATCTGGCCTAAAATACATTAGACAAAGTACTTCACAGTTTCACTGCCAATGTATCTGTGTCTGCAAAGCAGGTCTGTGTATTTGTATATCTCTGTAAGCATTTGGATGGTTAGGTGCATAGAATGATAGAATATATTCTACAAATTTTCACGAATTTTATACTATGCAAAATCCTAGAAATCTATATTGCAACTGATCATCCAGGGAAACTAAACAATGACAGGTTTCTGTAAAAGGAGGGAACTCTGTATTATTTAAACCTAGCTAACCAGATATTTCTGTTGGATACTTTTTTAACAATTTTTCTGATTTTTCTTTTGAGTAGGAAAATCAACACTGTTTTACTTGGCCCAGCAGTTCACAAATAAATGGAGTTAGTAAACCTGTAATGACAAAACCAGAAATCTGTTATGGGAAATAACATATGATCATAGTCAAACTTTACTTCCTGTCCTTTTATTCTGCACTGTACGGTTTCCTACTATAAAAATTGTTTGTTTGATTTATGTAAGTGATTAACTAATATGCTGCAGCAGGATACTGAAATCACCTATGATAAATTTGAGAGGTATTATCAGGTAATTATTAAAATGAAAGCATATCTGTGTTTTGTTTTGTTTTGTCTTCTTCCAGCCATATAGTGTTTGTTCAAGTCTGGTCAGAGGACATCATTTAGAGTCAACATAGATTGAAGAATATTTTGTGAAACTAATGAAATGGTATGACCAAATGTCACTGTCCTTAGGATTAACCAAATTGTAGAGAGGTCACTTTCAATTTTTTTGTATAGGTTGCAACTAGCACTTAAACAATGTCAAACCTGTGGTGCACCATGCATCTCAGCTAACATTTGTTATTAAAGTTGAGCATCCAATCTCAGCTAATATTCCAAACTTAGTTCAACGTAACTGATATATATTGTTAAAAAATGATTTATTCAAAAATAAACATTTATTATGGCGTATTTGCATTTAAATACAAATGGGTGAAATTAAGCCATTTGTGGAGGTGCCTTTGTCTTTCCACCTCCTCAGACAATTGTAAGGTGCCTAATGTTTTAGAGAGTTGCATCTCTTAAAGGCTAACACACTGCAAACAGTGTTCTAATTGTTCATCCATGTGATGCAATTTTATTGATAACTGGATTGCTTTTCTAATGCTTTAAAATCAAATACACTAATACAAAATAAAAAAAGTAAGTAGATATTTTAAGTAAAAAGTTACATTTATAAATTTGACATCTCAGTGAAACACTGTTTCAAGACTGTGAAATGTCAAGAATAAGACCTTTTTTCAATCTTGAGAAAAAAAACAGTGCAAATTGTCAATCTTCTATTTTTTACAGCAAATCATGGATTTTCTAAATTAATGTACTCATTTTATGACCACCTGTCTACTTTTTTTGTCAAAACTAATACAGGTTCATAAGACCTTCAGAAAGCCTAGCTCTGACACCGTCAAGTTTTAACTCTTTCAGACAAGCCAGTGAGGAACACGTGTGTGCATTCTTTCTCTAATAAGTTGGGCTCTTAATTAAAAATTTGAGGGAAAAAGGAACTGTAATATGATAACATGATTCTATAGTCTTCTTTCAGCAAACTCTGTGGGGAAAGGCACTTGCTTTGGATCTGTAATGTAATCTAGATGGGGACTGGGGGAGTAAATCCCCCCCACTCTAAGGGCAGAGCAAGTCCGAGACTGCCTCATGAGTCTGAACGCGTACAGGTCTATGGGGCCAGATGACATGCATCCCATTGTTCTGAAGGAGCTGGCTGGCTAGTTCGTATTTGAAAAGTTGTGGCTGTCAGATGAGGTCTCGGGTGACTGGAAAAAGAGTCACGTCACTCCCATTTATAAGAAAAGGGAGCAAGGAGGACCTGGGGAACTACAGGCCGGTGAGTCCCACCTCCGTACGTGGGAAGATCATGGAATGGATCCTCCTGGATGACATGCTAGATCACATGAGGAATGAGTGTGTGATCCAAGAAAGTCAGCATGGCTTCACCAGGGGAAGTTCATACCTAACCAATCTGGTGGCCTTCTATGATGGAGTGACGGCATTGGTGGACAAAGGGAAGGTGACATGGACTTGTGCAAAGCCTTTGACATGGTCCCCCACAACATCCTTATCTCCAAATTGGAGAGATGTGGATTTGACAGGTGGGCCACCCAGTGGATAAGGAACTGACTGAAAGGCCTCAGACAAAGGGCGGTGATCAATGGCTCTATGTCCAGGTGGAGGCCAGTGACAAGCAGTGTCCCCCAGAGGTCTGTCTTGGGACTGGTGCTCTTTAACATTTCTATCAAGGACATCGATGATGGAATTGAGTGCACCCGCAGCAAGTTTGCTGATGACATCAAGCTGAATGGTGTGGTTGATGCAGTGAAAGGAAGGGATACCATCCAGATAGACCTCAATAGACTAAAAAGGTGGGCCCGGGTTAATATAATGAGGTTCAGCGCAGCAAAGTGCAAGATATTATACTTGGGCCAGAGGAACCCCAGGAATATATACAGACAATGAGGAGCAATCCTTGAGAGTAGCCCTGCAGAGAAGGACCTCGGGGTGCTGGTGGATGAAAAACTGAACACGAGCCAGCAGTGTGCTCTTGCAGCTCAGAAAGCAAATGGTATCCTGGGCTCCATCAAAAGAGGGGTGGCCAGCAGGGAGAGGGAGGTGATTGTCCCTCTCCACTCTGCCCTTGTGAGGCCCCATCTGGAGTACTGCGTCCAGGCCTGGGGCCCCCAATACAAGAAAGACAGGGAGCTGCTGGAGAGGGTCCAGACGAGGGCCACAAAGATGATCAGAGGGCTGGAGCACCTCTCCTATGAAGACAGACTGAGAGAGCTGGGCTTGTTCAGCCTGGAGAAGAGAAGGCTGTGGGGTGACCTCATAGCAGCCTTCCAGTACCTAAATGGAGCCTACAAACAGGAGAGGAGTCAACTCTTTACAAGGGTAGATAATGGCAGGACAGGGGGAAATGGTTTTAAGTTGAAGGAGGGAAGATTTAGGTTGGACATCAGGGGGAAGTTCTTTACAGAGAGAGCAGTGAAGTGCTGGACCAGGCTGCCCAGAGAGACTGTGGATGCCCCATGCCTGGAGGTATTCAAGACCAGGTTGGATGTGGCCCTGGGCAGCCTGGTCTAGTATTAGATGTGGAGGTTGATGGCCCTGCCTGTGGCAGGGGGGTTGGAGTTTCATGATCCTTGAGGTCCCCTCCAACCCAAGCCATTCTATGATTCTATGATTCTGTGATTCTGTGATTCTGTGATTCTGTGATTCTGTGATTCTGCGATTCTGTGATTCTGTGATTCTGTGATTCTCTGCAATGCATTTAATTTTTCTTTCAGCTGAGCAATTTGATGGTGCTCAGATACAGCTGTTTGTTTAGAGAATGGTATTATCAATGTATTCCAGTCTTGAAGTCTGAGAGTTGAAGGTGGACAACCTAGAAAACTTACCCTTAAAAAAAAAAAAAGAAAGAAAAAAAAGAAAGAAAGAAAAAGGCATCTCCACAGAACACTGCATATATTTTATCTATTCTGACTATGGAGAGATGACTGTTAGTATGGAAGTTAGATGTTCAAACTAATAGAATAAATCTTTTTCCTAAGAAGAAAAATCACCTTGCTCATCTTCCTAAACCATTTACTGGTTGAGGATATGAAGCAGTGATGATGTCAGAGAAAACTTTTCTGCTTCCTTTAGATTAAAAATCACTTAATTAAAATGTGTGTAATTCTTTATTATGTTAACATTAATTTGTAATTTAAATGATATGTGCACAACTTCTTGTTTTGAATGTGCTAGTAATAAAAATGGAGACATAAAATGGCACGCAAAGATATAACATCTAAGCAGTTCACTGAGTTAACACAATAACTCTTCTGTTATGTACATAAAAATAGACGATGCATAATTATCTCACAAAAACATTTGAGGACTGATGTCTCTAAACACCCCACAGAAGGTTTTGATTATCCTATGAAAGAAATCCTTTTCTGGCATTCAGCATTCCTGCATATATAGGACTTAAACTGACATTTATTATGATCAACAAGTGGAGAACAAATTGTAGTGGTTAGCTGACTACAGTAATTTCTGTTTTTTAATACTGTCCAGTGAACGACAAGTCAAGCGTCAAGGGCAAGCCTCATTTTTCTTCTAACACTACAGTGTTAAAAGCCAATGACAAAAAAGGATAGATCAATTATTTTAATGAGGTGATGCAAAGCAGCTATTACTTACTGGTAAATCTTCAACACGGTCCTGACATTCTGTGTAGAATTCAGTTCTGGTGTCATTTACTAAGGGTACTTTACAATTTTGATTAATTCTACTGTAACTTGAAGCACATAAGCAAGACCTAAGCCAGGAGTATATTTAATCTAGGCTATCAACTTGGGTGCCTCAATTAACTGCTAGAAATAAAGGCAGAAACCTTCAATTTGTTTTAATGGCAATTCAGATTTATCTTATTGCATGACTGGATTCATGCAAGAACATATCATCTATATAAGAACAAGTATGCAAGTACCTGGGAATTTGGTTCTTACAGATTTTTCTAAGTCTCTGTGAATAGTGTAGAAATATTACACCAAAATTTATCACATTACTTTTTAATATCTTCTATTAAAAAAAAAAAAGACTTTAAAGGATTATAAAAGAGATACTGTTTTGGATTGTATAAATAATCTATGTGACTAGCCTTGTAGTACCTGATATAAATAAGTTCAGTAAAAATTAGGTTCTCTCTATACACCCAGATGCACCCTATATATGTTTGAATGATAAAGTGAAACCACACTATTAATTGTAATTTCCTGTTCATTTAAATGGCATTTGAAAGTCTTTTGTAGCTTACTAAATGAGCTGCTTGAATTCCTTTTCTGCCTGGTTAGTGACTACCAGAAAGTAACAGTGTACAGCAGGGATGGTCTAATTAATGCCAAAACCAAAGGTCACCTAATTCCAGGCAATGCAAATAGACTAATTATATTGTTTCTTAAGGAGACTTCCAGACATGTGTCAATCAGCAAAAAGAGCAAATAGCAGAATAAGAAGTTCTACAGTAACGTAAATTCCACATATTTCCATTTAAGATAATGAATTGGAATGACACCACATGAAATTACCTACTAATATGCTTTATAAAAAGGAAACCATAGGATATTTAAAAAAATGGAAATTTTCTGTGACCTTTAAGTAATTAGTGTTTCCAAATTATGCACATGTACTCTGTGGTTATTTAAAAGAAAAGAAACCGAGAAAAAAAAATTAAAACCAACAACAACAAAGAAGCCCTCATACATTACAATTCTTTTGACTTTTATTCCAAATAGGGAAACTTCTTTTTATGCCAATATTTTTCTTAGTTTATGTGGAAGGAAAGAAAACAGAAAATTAAATGCTACAGAATTCTGACTTCTGCTTTTGTGATGAATTGAATTCTACACGTATATACACTATTTTTTAATTTTTATTTAATTTCTGACAAATTTCTTCAAGTGACTATTAGAGTGGTACACATATCTGCAACTACAAAGGACATTTCAGTGCATTCATCACATTGTTACAAAACAAATCTAGCCCCAGAACAGCAATTTCAGTTTTACAGTTATCACTGTTCCTGACTTGAAAATTCAGAAAATCTATCCCCAGCAGCAGAGAGAGTTTGGTGCTCCCAGACCATATTAATGCTATAGTATTCCACCATACAGGTAATATGGTCATTAAAAGCAAAACTTAAAAAAAAAGTCAAATTATAGTGCAGGACCATCATGAACAAGCAGTCAAGACTGAAAGCTATACATGACATGACATTCAGCCAGCATCTATCACACTAACTAAAACACCTGCTCCCACACCAATTCCCAAATACCAAACATACTGCTGATACTGAAAAACAGAGTCAGCTCCATGCTCCTTCCTTGTTTCTTCAACATGTATTATATCTGAAAGAGTACTGAAATTTCCTAATATACTGCGTGTGTTTTAATTCTACCTTTCAAAGTTACTTAGTGATACCATCTTTATTTAGGCGTGAAGGTTACAAAGGCTTTGAAGCTGCTGATAGGCGGTATGCATGGGTTTACGAGGAGCAGCAAAGTCTGTTTCAGGGAGCTGCAAAAGTAATATTCTGAAATGTTGAGACAGAACCACAGAACATATGAGGTTGCAGTTCATCCTGTCCCTAGTGTTGACAAAAACCTTAAAAGAAAAGCAAAACAAAATGAAATGAAAAACCCCAACTCACAGCTCCTGATGTTCTCTAATTTGTCTGTAGACTACTTAGATACAATATGATAAAGAATCATTATCAGCAAAACCCATAATACCTGTGAGAACTCCTAATTTAGTTCAATCTGCATCATCAGTTTTCATTTAAATTTGGCGTTAGGACATGTTACAGTACAGGAGTGGGCTGTCTGAAAATACCCCAATCAAGAAAGCTTCAATTTTGACAGTAAGGCTATGAGACACTTCCAAACGGTAATTATTTTGGCCCAGTGGGAAGTCACAAGCTATTGTCCTAGCTCAGTTTTTAGCTGAGAAACACTGCCAGTATGCACAGCTTAACCAGAAAGGCAGTCATTGTTCACAAAGAAGTTATGCAACACTCCATGTGATAAAAGGAGAAATAAGTAATAAGGAAGAAAAAAAAGATCTGCAGCCGCACGTTCTGTCTTGCTCATTTGCAGGGTAGAGTATTCTCAGGATATACAGTTTGATACAACATCCTACAAACTGTCATCCCAAAGTAATGCAATCACAGCACCACTAGTTTGTGCTACCTGAGTTCATTATTCTTTGCTTATCTTATTCTGCTGAGTGTCCTATTCATATATTCACATTTTAATAGTGATTGCAATGATACATATTTTTGTATGGATGTAAGTAATTGTATAGGTTCAAAGTAGTGAAAATGTGTTTGTTTTTATACATCAGTTTTCTATCCCACTTAACTGAAATTTTAGAAGAAGCAGAAGCAAGCTTTCATGTGGTGAAGTGTCCACTACAATGTTTAAATGAATAATTTACTACACAAAATAACTGCAATGATCATCTAAATATAGATACATCAGACTTTCAGCAGATGGTATACTACAAACAGTAACTTTTGGTTAAAGTGCTTCTGGAATATGCAATTTGCTATGGCGAACCAGTCCATCAAATCAATCTGGCATTCTGCCTCTGGGGAAGGGTAATACTTAATCCTCTATAGAAAGATGATATCCTCCCATAATGCACTTGGTGAATTGTGCAATGCCGTACATGCTTGAGAGGAAGAAAAAAATCTGTATGCTTTCAGGTAAGTAGAATTTGTTATGGTGTGAATTGGAAGATAGCCAATATCCATATAAATTATATTTTATATTAAGGATATGACCCCATATCCTTAATCTTATTGACTTAAAAGGAAGCTTTCTGCACACAGTATTTTCAGGAGAAGACAACAAATTAGCACAAAGTCTAACAGTTAGAGTACAGAAAGGAAATTAAAAGAAACAGTGCATTGTTTCTATTTTAAGTTAACGTGCTTCTAAGGACAGGAAATAATACGTTGGTTATTTGACTTCCTGTATATCATAGGTAATATACTTTAATTATTTCTGCTTCAAATTCAATATTTAAGCTTGATTTAAACTGAATCTGTAAAAGAAGAAAATGAATAAAGGTCACATTTATATTTCCAGTGACAGAAAATCCATCAATTCCATCAGAAAGTGGTTTCCAGTATTAGTTAAAATATTCATCTTATTTTTAGTTTGATTTGGTCTATATTCTGCTTCTAGTCACACTTTAATATATTCTTGCCTACAGAGTTAATAGACCTGTATTATCAATTTTTTTGTTATTCATGTAGTTATTTACAGATTCTAATCAAATCTCAACTAAGTATATTTTTTTAGACTAAGCTCAGCTTTTCATTGCAGAACACGTGTTCAAGGCCTTTCAATCATTTCTTTGTTTTCTTTGGCTTTTAATGTTTTGTTTATCTAACTGATGGCACCAGAATAGAACACAACGTTCATAAAATAGTCATAGTAATGCCAAGAGCCAGGACAATATAATCTGCTGATTCTTACTCAATATTTGCACAGTTACATCTCTAAAATCCTTTCACTTTTGTGAGCTCACATTCCATTGACTGTCTGCTCTTTCTCTTTGCAGTGTTTTCAGAGTGACTACTCTCCTGAATAGTTTTCCATCTCTCTGTGTGTTCCATCTTCATCACATTTTACAGTGATCACACTGGAATTCAAATCAGTTTACCAAGGCAGATCAGAATTAGCCATTTGTTTCTTTATTGCCAACAATTTGTCACCTTACATGGCATGTTTAGCTTTCACTTTATTTGTACAATCAAATATGAAGCGCTTTGGTTATGTTATTCACACTTGATGCTGAGAAACCTGCTATATATTCAGCTAAATCAATACAAGAAATTAAATAACTGGTATCACAAAATATCTTATTACCTTCAGTTCTTCAAGGACACATCAGTAATTCACTGATGTTAGAAAGAGCTAAACAAGATCATTTAGACTGGTCAGTTCACAGGATATTGTGCTCTGCCTGATGCAAAGCAAAAATATAATTACATAAGCCCTGATATACTTAATCAGTTAATTATTGGGGTTTCAAGTGCTCCATAAATATTACATATACAACATTACATATGCATGCATCATCAAATCAGAACAAAATATTTAATAGTTTGCAAACCTGAACTAGATTACCCCAAATTGTTCTTTAGCTGCTACAACAGCAGGAATTTATTATACATTTTTACTATTATACATTTTTAACTGAAAATTTTAGTAATTATGCAACCACTCTGCTTGATCAAATTTACAGAATTTTGCTAATATCAAGAAAAAGAAATTAAAAAAAAAGAAAGAAAAAATGTGTTTTTCTTCTGTAATTTTATGCTTCCATTTGCCCAGATTGAGTATCTATTGTTTTCCTCTCTTGTAATCAATACCTCCCAACAATAGTTGACAACAACCCTACTAGCACTGTATTTTGACAGTTAAAAACACTAGAAAAAGCTTTGTTATACTTCTCCAGATCGAAACAAAATTGGTTTGATTGATATAGCTTATATATATGAGGGATACTCTGAAAGTAATTCCTCCTATTTTATTATGTTGGCCCACGATGTCAGAAGCAGATGTTGGTGGTATGTCAGCAGAGGCTGAAGCTTCCCACCAGTAGACCATTACATTTTGTTGCCATGTGACATATGGAAGCAGAGGGGCAGTCTGACAAAATGGTGTCTGACATGGTAATGTTTATGAAGCAAAGGTGTGTCACTGAATTCCTCCATGTGGAAAAACTGGACACCCAAAGACAATTGTCACACCACAAAATGAAGAGTGTTTCAATCAGCACACCCACATGAATCAGCATATTACAACCAGGGAACTGAGTATGAAGCTTAATATCAGCTTCAGTGCATTGGAAACAATGGTGGCAATGTTGGAATTTTGCAGTTTGTGCCAGGTGGGTCCAACAAATGCTCATATGGGAATAGAAAGAACATTGTCTGCAAGTCTGTCAGGACCAACTGAATCAATAGTAGGCTGACAGTGACAGTTTCCTGGATCATATCGCTGTTTTTCTAACAACAATGCCATAATAGCATCTGTGAAACATTTGTTCACCACCACTGGTGCACATTTTTACAAGTGTGGCATTTAGGCTTTTGCTTATCACTGGTGAAAATGATGGTGGTGACTATGTTGAAAAATAGTATTTCATAGCTGAGAATTTGCTCTACCAAATAGTGATATTTTGCTCTTTGTATCCATTGTAGTTTTCTAGGATATAAATAGAAGGCATTACTTTCAGAGCAGCTTACCTACCTAACTATATTGTAGAATCAAAGAATCATAGAATCATTAAGGTTGGAAGCGTCGACTAAGATCATCTAGTCCTACTATCAAATGAGAGCCTAGCAGAGGATGGTTTCAATTCATCATCCTCTGGATTTCATATATATATAGGTTAATAAGTTGACTATACTAGAAGATAATAAAAATATTGCGGAATGAATGATGCATTCCTTACTTTCTATTTTATAATGCCTTTAATATTGATAAATGTTATTATCAGCACTGGCTGCCATGTTCTACTTCATAGCTATCTGTATTTCATCATAATGTCCTCAAAAATAATGCAAACACGGGTTGACTAAGTTCATAAAACATACTAGAGCTCCTTATGAAAGGTTCTATGGAAATGGTACATCATCCTACATAAGCTACATAAGCAAATAATTAAGTTCTATTGCAGTCTCCAAAATTTCCACGAATATATAAAATAAGACACAATAAAGTGTCAGGAGGGGAAAAATATGCATCTAGAATGAAAGTTTGATCCAGAGAGCAGAATCTGAATATATTAATTTTTACTGTTCATACCTTAGCTTATGAAGAGATCTTAAAATCTAATGTTTGAAATGAATACATCTTTGAAAGGAAGAGGAATTGTTCCCAGAAAAACAGTTCTGCTTATAATATACATAAAATTACAATACTGCAAAGACTTGTAAAAACTGTTTAGATCAGAAGAACAAGTAGGAATGACTTTTTTGCTTCTGACTTCCCACAGATATATTTGAGAATTCCAAGGAAGTATATTACAGTCCCCACCGTCTTCCCGAAGAGGTAATGACAAAGTCAGTGCCAAGTGAATGCGATTTTGGATGGAGGTGGTTTCTTTTAGGAGAAACTGAAGTATTGCTCCCTTCTGAGTACAATCTTATTTGACCTTATAACACCTAAAATGATGAGGATACATTATTCTCTTCTTTTAATATATAATCATATTTCTGTGTTACATTATGTCATCAAAAATTATCATTTGCAAACATAATTTTATCAAGTAGCTGAACTGACTACTGACATGAACTCTACATTGTGTTGCACCTTAAATCATCCTGGAAACAATCTGGTATAGGAAGGTGGCATTCTGCTTGATATGCTATGTATCCCTTCATGAGCATTTGACATCTGCTTTCCAAATATGCTCTGGCTGCCTGTTATTTTTCAAATGGAGTTTGAAGTGCTGTTTTTGACCCATAAAGTCCAAAATAACTTGAAGCTTCCTTTTTTTTTTTGGTGAGATGGACTCACTCCCATGTGTTAAGATTACTGAAAGCACTGAAGCACCTTAGAATGAAAGATAGGGAACTAATGACAAGGTATATGTGTGCTCTTTCACTGCAGAATTCACTTCCACACCTATCTGAAGTGATCTAAATTTGTTAATCTTTCCAATATACCAAAACCCCATCCATCTCTACAGACAGGTAGGTAGGATTGCTGTCATGAAAAGTGAGACGGGGAAGGGAAGGTTTTGTGTTCTGTTTTCTGAGGCCAGGAAACAACTGTTGCCTACTGACTAATGTTCCTGTCTATCGTGAATGGCATTTTAATTTGTTCAGGGTACCAAGAGGTCAAAAAAGATAACTGAAGGTGTTCTGAAGACAACATACGGAGTTTTAACGCTATATACACAGAGACTGCAGCATTAGAAATATCTGAGTATGAAAGTGAAACAACAAAAGCAACCAAACAAAAAAGCCACACTGACATGCTACTAATTAAAGTTTGAAGGAAAGTAGAGACAAATATTACTCTGAATGAACCTACAAAATAATAGCAATTACTATGTTATTAAAGGTCAGGACATATATAGATCATCATAACTGCACTGGTAATTAAACTTGTTGCATTCTCCTTATTTGAAGTTATTTAAAACTAATATTTAGGATGTACATTTATATCCACTGACTTGTACAAGACAGTGCAAGGAGGTATGCTTCCATTAGCACCACAGCTTTCCCCCAGGAAAAAAAGCACAATAAAAGTTGTCACTCCTACATGACTAGAAAAGTCTTCTACAGCCCTCTAGTGTTGCTGAACTACAGACCTTGGCTAAAAATAAACTAAAGCATGTGAACTTCTGCCCCACACCCCTAAGACAGCCAACCTGACTTAGGCACTGCTGGACATACAAGTTACTCAAACAACAGAAATCGCAGCTCTGGCAGGAGTTACTCTGCTCTCACTCTCAGATCACAAGGAAGATGGTACCAAGTACCCAATAGCTTAGAAGTGGATTTTGCAAATAAAGGCATATTCACAGAAATAAACCCTCCAAGAAAAAAAAATAATAATTTTCTGTTTATTTATTTAAGCAGCTGACTGGAGAGTTTATTATGCCTGATTGCAGGCCTTCAGCAACTGTGATAGCTCGTTTTTCCTTTCTCTTCCTCCCTGCTTCTTTCACAGTGAGTTTCCATTGACAGAGCCTACGGCTATACTCTCAGAAATCATATAAAAACTGACAGTGCCAAAATTTCGACCGCAAAAAGGTGTTTTAAGGTGTTGCCTTTCAAAACTAATTTTAACAGACAACTGTGTTCAGCAATCCCAGGATGGCAGCACACAGCAGTCGGCTGCCCATGGGCTGCAGATGGAGCTGTTGACAAAACAGTTCATCTCACTGGAGGTGAGCTGGGCTGGCATCGAGTGCTACAGAGCATCAGCTCTCCGTTACAGCAGAAGTGACCTTTTTATTACTGTTGTTTTTATTAATATTGTTATAAGTGTTGTTATTTTTACGTGTCTCTGCACAACTTAAGAGCATTGTGTGTTTCAAACCTCCTAACCTTAGAAAACCCCTGATCTACTATCAGGATACCTTTACAGTATGAACATAAAAGCACACTGACAAATCTAGATAGATGGAAAAAAAAAAAAACAGATCAGAAAGTCCGTAATGAAGAGAGAGAATTACAAACATCAGCTATTCTGTTAGCAGCTTTAACTCATATCTGAAAAAAAAGTTGTTGGTTTCTACAGTAGGAAAACATATGCTACACACTCCTATAAAAGTTAAGATTTATCAAGTAAATGTTTGTGCATCAGAAGATGGGAAATGTGCAAGCGTCATTGTTAGGAGAGGTGTAACAGAATCACATTCACACTGTGTAACTATATATTGCCACTTATTACAGCTGCACACATATCACTGTGCAGACGGGCTGTTGCAGCACAACAGTTTATTTTGCACTTGAAATTTCTGATAAATATTGCCTGGAGATCTCTGCAGGGAACTAACAGAATCCCAGCTGTTATATTTACTAGCAAGGAGGTTAATTCAACCTTCCCTTGGACAATTCAAATTAAAGCACTGGGTCATAATTATGCATCAGGCAAGAATGATGACACAGATGATCTTCATGTTCTCACATACTATTGAAAAAGCCGCCTTGCAATTAGTGCTGCAACCATGATACTGTGTTGCTACATCTTTGAAATACCTCCTACTTCAATTTAAGCAGATAAGTGCAAAAAATAATTACTTAATCTGAATCAAAAGTTTGAATTCAACTTCACAGTTCTGGAAATCAAGCTAGGTTTTCTTATTTATCAGTCAGATTGCTGTAAAGATGCAGTCAAATTCTATTCCCACTTACTATAAGTTTTCTTCAGTTTACATGAGGAAATGTGGTATATTAACATTTCAGACACTGCTACTTCATTAAAATACGTACTTAAATTTCATACCCATTCTGTTGCATAATGCAGTAGTACAATGGGACTGCCCCTTTATGATTGTTTCTTTTTTAAATTATAGTCAATATATGATGCAAATTCCGCAGAACGCTGAGCACAAACATCATCTCCAAAAGCTAAAGTTATGTATATACCATGCTATGAAATGTAGTATTTCATGGAAGAAAAAAAGTAGCAAAAGGATAAGTTTACAGATACCATTATTCTAGAGGAACTTAAGGGAGTTAATTTCCAAAAGTAAATATTTTATTTTATTCCTGGCATTTTTGCATTTATCCTGATTTATATTTCTTTCACTTCACAGACTACTCATTTTTACCTGCTTGCATGTTTGCTCCCTTTGTATAAACTTAATGCAAAATTTTGACTTCCATATACTGTTAGAATTTAAAGAACACTTCAGCAATTTTGAGGGCAGATCACATTATCGTGCTTCAGTTTCCATCTTGCACAAGTACATTAAGAGCCTCTACTATGTTTATGTGAGAATTAATTCCTTCATGCTGATAAAAAATTTTGAATTCCTTTATGAAAAGTACATGATATAAAGGAAGCCTTTGATAATACTATGTTGCATTCCATAACTTTTATCCAGGACAAAAAATGGGAATTTACCAGTAGTTTAAAGATAACAAAACAAAGTTTGTAGAGAATATTAATAATGAAAAGTACCTGGCATTTGCCTGTGCAAGATTTTACAAGGAAAGTTCAAAACAGGCAGGGATGTTTGTTTGTTTGTTTGTTTTTGTTTTGTTTTTATTCTAGAACTATCCAAACTCTGGGTCTCTACAAGAGAAATCTGTTGTAGAGAGGAATTCAGATGTTGAATCATTTTCTGGGCCATGATCAGCCTCTGGCCCACTTTTATTTAGCAATAGAGTCTTAAATTCAGCAGTATTCTGGAAATCCAGGACTATATTTATACAGTGCTCAGACATGACAGTTGATGATATAGTATTATCTAATTGTGGAGATGTTTAAATCCACATTGCACTGTATAAACTAAAAAACATCCACACTCATAATACAATTATTATTTCTATGGTTCTTAAGTCTTATCACAACACTCACACAACTTATAAATTAACTAAATAACTCAGTGGAATCTGGTTAGCAATGATAGAAGATTAAGGCTCTCCAATGTCCATTTAATTGTGCAAAGATGTTGTGCTACTTATAATGGTGAAAAGAAAAGTCACAGCTTGGAGGAGCATGGTGAGTAAAAGCAGGTTAAGAAATTAGGCCAAAGATAACTACTCTACTAATAAAATATTTCAACTGTATAGACAAAATGAAAGAAAGAAAAAGTTTCATAGTAATGTTGCCACGTGATTTGATAATTATGTTGATGCAGGGGAAAAAAATTGAGAAATTGAAGAGGTTGAAGTCAGAAAAATGCAACTTGAGATCTAAATACTGGAGAAATTGCAAGTAATTTTTCAATAGATTGTAATGTAAGTCACTAAAAAGCCTGGATCAATATTTCTGTAGTTAAACAAGGTATTATTCAGGTAGTCTTATTTTCAAATGTGAGTTGAAAGAAAAAATTTTGTCATAAATGTCTATTTTCATTTCTAAATTCTCATATTCTATTAATTTTCACTAATGTCTGGTTTCAATAAGTATTTATATATGAGTATATGAGGACTGTGGCTGAAGTGTGTTCAGATGTGAAAATAGAAACATACTGTTTCATTTTAATTGGGAAAACAAAAAAAATTGGTTCGGTTCCATCATAAGCAACTACTGGACTGTCGACAATATATGTGCATAGTGTGTGAAAACATGATTATTGAACAATTTATTGAGGCAACAGGTTGCATATTTTTAATTTCACTTTTGAAATTGGTCTCTGTGTTTCCGTTTATTTTATTAAAATTAGGATAATTTTATTAATATAATATGAATATTATTTTTGCCAGATATACATTCCCTAAGATATTTTAATTAGAAAATTACATTTTAAAATCAAAGAGCTTACACAAAAACAGAAATGATTATCGGGCATTATTAATGTGTATTGGGTATATTTGTTGTATAGTAATGAATATTGCAATAATTATTGATATAATTTCTCAATAATTACACTAAAGATAAAGAAGCAGATACAACACTCTTTGCACAGTCAGAATGTTCAGAGGTATTTGAAAGGAACAGGGATTGAATTGAACACAGAAAACTAAGCAACTTGAAGTGTGCATGACAACTATTAACCAGTGTTAAC
This sequence comes from Numida meleagris, assembly GCF_002078875.1. Lineage (NCBI taxonomy): Eukaryota > Metazoa > Chordata > Aves > Galliformes > Numididae > Numida > Numida meleagris. The sequence goes on along the minus strand of NC_034409.1, from coordinate 157,261,674 downwards.
CAATAAAATCTGGGACAAGATCTGACAAAGTTCATAAACAGGACTCAAAAGGAATTAGGTGGCTGAGGAAGAAGCTGGTCTCTGAGCCAAGAACTCAAACTCACAGGTTTTGAGAAATATCATCTTCAGTGATCTCAAGAGCCATTCACTGTGCCATACAGAGTAGTAGCATTCCTACAACAATTTTTCCTCATTATCTATCCTTTTGTTTAGTACTAACTTAAATAAAATTATTTTGGAAAGAGTCTTACACTGGCTCACCCCTTCAATTTCTTACTTTAGTCCACTGAAAGTGTAAAAAGAAAAAAAAAAAAAAGAAAAAGCTACACACAAAAAAATCTTATTTCTCTATCAAAAATCATATCAAATCCTATTTCTCTTTATTTATCCAAGCTCGTATTTATCTAGTCGTTGACAAGTGATATTTATAAATTATTTTTAACCTACTACAAAGAACATTACTATTGTTCGATCATAGAGCAAGTCAAGTCACTAAGTACATGAGCAAATAAGTGAGCCAGAAATGTTGGAAATGAGAGAAGAACCATTCAACTGTCTTAGGGGTTGGGAGGAAGGAAGAATTCTACAGTGGTAAAATACCTATTTACACTAATATTATTTCCATTTCACGTCTACCTATCATTCCTGTGTTTACTAGAATAACAAAAGAAATCATTAAACAAAAAGGATGGCAGATTTCTTAGCCATTCTAAACCGATCAGTTTTAAGCTCGTATCAGGTATGGTAAAACCATATATCAGCTCCTTGTGTGCAATGGCTGTTTTATACAGTTTGACTATGTGATGAAAGAAACTAGTTGACATGCACTTACCGTATTAAGCCCTGGCACCTGCATTGCAGACACTAATCAAAGTGCTCCTTCAGAGGGGTGAAAGAATTGCCATTTGTAATGCAATAATTAGGATGGGTATAAGGGCCTGAAAAGTAAATCAATCTCATCTGCTCTCTAAATCTGACACCATTCTCTAGGCAGATTGTAAACATAATGAGACAGAAGTCTGCAAGAGGTCCCATAAAAGACCTATGTCTTTTTTTTTCCTCTTCGTTCTTTATACTTGCAATGTTACTAAGAGCGTAATTACAGACTATCCTACCCTAAGTCTCTTGCATAAAGGCAGCTATTTCTAAGAACCTCGTCAAAAATAAGTTGGCAGAACAGACGGGCTATATAACACAGCAGCAGGCTGACTCTATTTGCTCAACTGGGTGAAGATTATTTTAACCTATTCCCTACTAAAATTACCATGATAATGTTTTTCAGGGAAAAATAATAAGTTCTTATAACATAGCAAGAGAATAATTTTGATGAACTAATCTGATTCTCTGCTCTTGCTGGGCAAAAGAACAATATCACTGAAATCAATGTGATTATTAAATTATCAACTGTGTGAGAATAGAATCACATTCAGTGTGATCACTGTGACTTCTAAAAAGAAAACTAGTAACATAATAGCAACATTGGTGGTAAAATTTTATAACAGATTTCTTTTTTTCTTGTACAGCCTTTCAAATTTAAGAGCATAATCAGATTTAATGGCTGAAAACAGCCAATTCCTTGGCAAGACAGTTGCATCATAGATGATACTTCTTTTAATACCAAATATTTAGGAGACTTTGTTACAGTCTAAGTCTTTTATATACTTAATTACATCAAACTAAATTCAAAAATTACATTAAAATAGTAACATCAGAAAATATAAAAATAGAAATAACCTATGCAGCAAGCAGTGAAATGCAGTATGTAAACACTTGTGTAATGCAACAAAATGACTGGGATGGTCTTTCATCTTTCACAGTCAAATATGCACTACTCATTGTTTTCCATTATTACCATCACTTAATCCCTATTATCTGCTTCTTGTAACCGTGTAGACTGGTTGTACATTATTACCTTTGATTGTATCAGGCTGTATGCTTTGTACTAAATTTGTAAGGCACTTACACAGAAGCTTGCCAGGTTTATTCTGCCTGATCATTCCTGGATGTGCAGCCTTGCTTTACTTGGTTTAGCTGCGACGGCAGTTTCACTATTTGACCAGGTGGCAATGGCAAATCTGTATTACTTTTTTTTAATTGCACGGTAGAACCATACTTCTGCATAGGTAGCAGTAACAAGCCATTATTCTATGTGAAATGAAAGATTTATGACTTTAACATAACAATGTAAAGAATTACCAGCCCTGTATGACAGCAGAGGCTCTGAGAAGTGGGGACACAGCATGTGGCTCAGAGGAGTGTAGGTGTGGGGGACAGGGCACAGGCCAGCACTGCAGGCCCCACAGCTGTGAACAGTCACAAATGCAAGTCTGGAGCAAAAGTGCATTCAATTATACTAGCAAGAATTCCTTGGCTTACTGACTTATTTTTACTCTTTGCCCGTAAACAATATTTTGAGTTCAATGATATAAAAGTGTAGATACCCATTCTAGGTTCATCACTGGATAAACTGTGTGCCCACTAATTTGATGGCCCAACTTCTAATGCAAATTCTAATATTCAAAGTATGTTTCAGTGGGAGCTACTTAACTTTTCTAATTTTGCAGCTATGACTAGAGCATTCATTCAACTTAGCTGAATGATCTTAGGATGCTCTTAGAATAGTGGCTGTTGGGGCCAACTTCTTTACACAGATAGGGTCATTGGCTCTCATTTGAATTTCCAAGCTTGAGTAAGTAACCTTAGTAAGAAATTAACAAAAGAAGATTGTAAGGATGTCAGGCTTTCAGTAATCTTTTAATAAATTCACAACTTTTTTTTTGAAAGTTTATTTGTGCTGAGGATGCATAAAACTTACACCTTGCTACCAAAATCTCACAGTGTTTAAATCCTATTGTTCAAAGATCATTTTCAAAACAAACTCTTGCTCTGCTTCTGTTTCTTTAACAGTATTATATCTTCAAATTCTACACTGTTTTTTATTTTGAAACTCTGATTGCCCTGCAAACTGCAAACCAACTACTGCAGAAATGGTTGTGCAGCACATGACAGCTATTAACAGCACACAGAAGCAGTATATGATCAGTCAATATGACAGGAAAAATTGAATTGAAAACCAACTGCAGTCTGAAACCTAAATAAATAGAGTTTGGCTAGGACAACACAGATTCAGTGCTGTAACAGAAACAGATTTGACTATATTAAATCAAGTTTTTAGAACTATGTTTCATGGAAAAGGAGAATAAGTTCCTCCATTCGAAAGCTTTTAATGAGTGTTTGGTATTGGTTTATCTAAAAGAGTAATGCATGCAGAATTGCTTTTATATTATTTATAATATTTATCAAAACTCACTGTCTTAATTACATTAAGTAATAGAGGATTTTCCAGTGTGAGTTAGTAGTTTTACTATTTATTTATAGGTCAAGATGGAGATAATATAGGGTTTTTGATGGAAGAGAGTTGCTTTTTTTTTTTTAACTGAGTTTTGCAATGGACATCATTTAATATTACTCAGCATCAAAATTACATTTTAAATTATTTATTATACATTTCTCAGTTTTTAATATTTTGATCATATAATCATTTGAGTTGGAAGGAACCTTTAAAGGACATCTACGCCAACTCCCCTGCAATGAACAGGGACACCTACAGCTAGATCAGGTTGCTCAGAGCCTAGTCCAGCCTGACCTTGAATGTCTCTAGGGATGAGGATTCCAACATCTCTCGGGGCAACCTGTTCCAGTGCCTCACCACACATATTGTAAAAAGCTTCTTCCTTATATCCAATCAATGTCACGCCTCTTTTGGCTTGAAACTATTTTCCCTTTGTCCTATCACTACAGACCCTGCTAAAGAATCTGTCCCCTTTTATGCAACTGATGTCATCTACCTGGACTTCTGCAAGGCCTCTGTCATGGTCCCCCACCACATCTTTATCTCTAAATTGTAGAGATATGGATTTGAAGAGTGTACTATTTGGTGGATAAGGAATTAGTTGGAAGGTTATAGCCAGAGGGTTGTGGTCTATGGCTCTATGTCCAGGTGGAGGCCAGTAACGAGTGGTGTCCCCAAGGGGTCTGTCTTGTGACTGGTACTCTTTAACATCTTTATCAATGACATAGATAATGGGATTGAGTGCACCGTCAGCAAGTTTGCTGATGACATCAAGCTGAGTGGTGCAATTGATATAGCAGAAGGAAGGGATGCCATCCAAAGGGACCTTGATAAACTTGAAAGGTGGGCCACCCTGAACATAATAAGGTTCAACAAAGCCAAGTGCAAGGTTTTACACGTGGGTTGAAGTAATCCCAGATATGTATACAAACTGGGAGAAGAATTCCTTGAGAGTAGCCCAGCTGAGAAGGACTTAGGGGTCCTGGTTGATGAAAAACTTGACATGAGCCAGCAGTGTATCCATCCACATCCAGTGTACCCATCAGAAGAGGGGTGGCCAGCTGGGCAAGGGAGGTGATTGTCCTCTACTCTGCCATCATGAGGCCCCAGCTAGAGTACTGCGTTCAACTCTGGTGACCCCAGTGCAGGTGTGGAGTTTTTGGGAAGGGTCCAGAGGGCCATGAAGATGATCCAAGGGCTGGAGCACCTCTCCTATGAAGATAGGCTGAAGGAACTGGGCTTGCTCAGGATGGAAAAGAGAAGGCTGTGGGGAAACCTCATTGTGGCTTTCCAGTATATAAAGGAAGTTTATAAACATGAGGGAAATCAACTTTTTACAAGGGTAGATAGTGATGGGGCAAGGGGGAATGGTTTTATACTAAAAGAAGGGAGATTTAGATTAGATGTCATGGGGAAGTTTTTTTAACTGAGATTGTGGTGAGGTGCTGGAACAGATAGCCCAGAGAGGTTATGGATGCCCTGTCCCTGGAGGTGTTTAAGGCCAGGTTGGATGGAGCCCTGGGCAATCTGGTCTAGTACTTGATCTAGTACTTTATGGCTGGCAACCCTGCCTGTGGCAGGGAGGTTGGAACTTGGTGATCTGTGAGGTTCCTTCCAACCCAAACCATTGTATGATTCTATGATTCTTTATATAGCTTTCCTTTAGATACTGAGCAACTGCTATCAGGTCTCTCTAAAGCCTTCTCTTCATCAGGTGGAACAGCCCCAGCTCTCGGGGGCTTATTATTTCTCTCTTTTAAGAGAAACAATTAAATATAAATTTTTCAATGGAAATAACATTAACATAAAAAGTCTACAAGCACAACAGCAACCAAACTTCATGGTATCCTAGAAAAGCATATGTCTTTCTAGATGGCTGGCAGATAAGAATCTAAGCATGCCAAGAGAAGTCAATAGCTCTTTAGAAATTTCAGAAATATAATTAATGTAAAATTCTCTTATTTGATGCTGCTGTAAAGCTTGCATCTGCACTGCTGTTCCTTATTGTACTTTTTGTGCCATTCTACATGACCTAGAGCAGTTTATACAATATGTACAAAACACAAGGTCCACAACTATTGCCATGAGTTCACATATCCCAGAACCACACTTGCCAAACATTAGCATCTAACCAGAACTGAGAACTTCTCAGATTTAAGTTGAAATTTAATCCTTTCTGCCCTTAGTACAAGGACAAATCTTTTGTTCATCCTGATAAATGGAAAGGGGCAAGCCTGGAAGGAAGAGCCTGAAGACTGCTTTGCTGCCACCACAAAGAGTGAGGATAGTAAAAGCAACTGGTAGGAAAAGCCCAATAACCTGTACACACACCCTCTGATATGCAAAAAAAGATGTCTGCCAGCAGCAACTACCAGCCAACCTGGCTTCTAAATCTTACACTGTGCAAAATAGTACAGCTATGCTGTCCTTTCACACCTGCAGTTTCAGAAAGCAACATAAGCAAGAGAGCTGTGCAGTACAAGTGTTTTTAATCTGATTATGTCCTTAACAGCAATATAGAGGAAGTTCAGACAGATTTAAGAAAAGAGATCAACTGCATATATTTATGTGACTCAAAAGAGAAAGTTGCAGATCTTTCTGACAATTCTAATTCAGTATCATTTTTCCTTTCATATAACTCAAGTGAGGACTGATGTTACAAAAGCTGACTAAAACCATTAATGAGATATGTCCATTTTAATTGTTTTGGACTAGACTAGCAATTTCCCATGTAGCTTGAAGGGCTTTGGGAGTATCAGTTAGAGGCCAAATTCTGTCTCTTAGCTGAAAAGTGTTACTATAGAATAACTCCTTTGACAGTAGCTCAGTAATTCATAATTTAAATTTATGTAACTAACCGTAGATAAGATGTTGACAATTCCTTTCAGTTGAATTGAAAAAAAATTGCCCCAGCTACTGCTGTGCAAGTCCAATTCAAAAATGGACCTTGTTCTAGAAAGCAAAATATTTGTATTGCTTTTGTTTGTTTGTTTCTTTTCCAACTGTAAACATGTCCCCAAGGAAATACAGCCCGTATAAACATGACCCTGAATACAGATGTTTCTTATTTTTTTGTCATTATTTGAATAGCAGTTCTTGGTTGTTCACAGGACAAGTGGCTCTGTAGTTAGTTCCAGAAACTATAAATTGGCAGTTTTTAATAGCATTTTCAGGACTGAGAAAGATACGTTGGACTCTGTTATTCCTACTGACTCTTACTGACATCACTGATGTCTCACTTGTGATTCCTATGGTGAACCGACCTAATTCAAAGGGAATGGCAATCCAAGAAATACCGTAATCTACGGGAAAGACTGTGTTACTTAAATGCTAGTAAGCATAGAGAAGCCGACAGAAGGAGTTCATGAATTGCATTTATGTTTTATAACTCAGAACTTAACTCCAAAAAGTAAGAGAGTAAGAAAATATACTAGGACAAGAACTGTGTTCTATCAACGGCACATTCTCAGTGGTTAAAAACAGATGTCCAGATACCTCCCAAATATACCTGATGACTGGCATAGCAACAAAGTATGGCGAAACAACAAGTGGAACCAAGGTGTCTGGAGTTTTATATCAGCAATCTCTTTGATTCTACTGTATTTACTCTGGGGCAGCAAGCTATGAACAATACAAGTACTACAGCCCTGGTATATTACTTGTCTAAACAACATGGGCCTAGTTATCACTGTCTTGTTGAAGCTAAAGGACTTCATGAAATTTGTTACCTTGAAGATGAATCCCTCACTTTTACATGCTAATATGTTCCCTAAAGTTTTCCCTGTGCTCTCTTCTAGGTTTCAGTAAATCCTTTCATCAGATCCATTGTTTTTAACTGAAAAACTAAAAAGGGCATCAAGGCAAAATCTGACCTTCAACAGAAATTTAATTAAAGGACAATCAGCTAATAAATTTAAAGACCTTCTAATAGTAAATTAATCCCTGACTCACCCATCTGATTATCAGCTTAGCTTTGATACTACTTAATTTTCTCCACAGTTGTAAAGAATAAATGGCCATCACTCCTTCTACCCAGACTTTGCTTCAATCTGAGAGTACAATAGGAAGACTATGGGTCCAGTTAGTAAACAGTGATAATAAACCCACCTTAATTGCTTAAATTAGGTCATCTGCAGGGAATCACATTACACAACCTATAGGGACGAACAGGCTCTTTGTGAAGCACTATGAAAATTGCCAAAAGATGAGCAACCATCAAGAGCCAGACAACAAACAGAAGTTGCTATCTATAGGTAGTTTTCTCAGTTATTCTCTGAGTTCATCTGTGGGGAAAAAAATATTCCTCAAATCATCCAAGTACAAATACCTAGCCAAGGCAAAGCTGACGCAGATTTCTCTAATGGCTGCATACGGGACATCTCTGAGAATCACACTAATGTTAAGGCTGAAAGAAAATATAATCTCATCATACTGAATGTGCCACAAGAGCAGGTGATTAGTATTTTGACACTGGCTGTGCTCAGCATACATTTCTTACCCTTTTCAAATTGTGTTCTCTTTGTCTTTTTCCAGAGATGTTTATTTGGCAGAGCAGAAGAGTCAAACATTGTCAGCACAGAAAACCAAAGAGATTCAATATTCACAGAAAGCAAATAAAGTGAAAGACTTTTTTAATGGACAAATATTTAAACTATTTTAAACTTTATTTGGTCAGTTATGCATTATATTTTTAAGTCCCTATACTGGCAATGAGACTTCAAAAGTTGAGAAAGAAAAGAGTAGAGAGGACTTCTTATATAGCAATTCATACATGAAGTTAGACACGTATGAACTAAATATACACACTTTTTGTATTTATCAAAGAATATACACATAAACAGAAACAGAGTATCTAAAACTGTATGCTAGAACTGCAAATACCCTAGGGATAACAAACTAATTTAGCATTATGCTCTGGGCACCACATCCAAGTGGAAAGGATGCAATCTCCTGAGAACAGAAAACTCTGCCTTACAGCTAAAACTCTGACATCTGCCTGCTGTAGTGAGACCACACAGGACTCCACATGCTTCAGTGAAACTAAGCTTGTAGACGAAAGCTTGCCCCCCAACTAAATTTATGGTGGTTGGGTTGAAAGTCGATTATAATTCCACAAAAGGACAAAGTAGAAGCAGGCCCATCACAACTTAAGAGGTCACAGTACATTTTGGAAAATGATAAAAAAAAATGAGACTGAATATTTTAGCCATGAGAAAATCCCTAGGGCTTTTTAATTTTGCCATAAGCTTGGATGAGCTGGTTGATTATAGCATTTGACAATTTATATACCATTTTAGGAAAAGAAGGCTTATTCTAAAGCAACGGATTGGTGACAAAAACCTTCTAAGAAATTCTAGTTGCAAATGATACATCTACTTTTTAACTGTACCACAGTCACAAACTCTTAAAATATAAAATAGCTTTAGGTCTTTTTCTTCTGCCATTTTTTGCTACATAGGACCCTAAGTACATGTCACATTCATTGTACTTCACTGACAAGCAAAAGCTGCAAAGAAACAGAATCTCTTTACTTTCCTAAGGAATATTTAATGAAGTAGGAAAATACCAGAAAACATCTTTCTGATAACGTGTCCCTTTTACCGCTGTCTGGAACAAAAGGATGAGAAATAACTTTAAATTTGCCCACTTGAAAAAGACATCCTTCCCAACTGGTAAACATTATCTTTCCGTTTATTGGTGAGAAAGAAAACGGGCCACATGAAAGAACCTCTGCACTCAGTCCTTAGCTAGATTTACTTAAATAGCCTGACTTATTTGCTAACTCTCCAGAGGCATGAAGAAAAGTTGAAAAAAAATGTTACGTTTGGTTAGTTTGGCAGCAAGGAAGGTTTCTGATCATTTCCAAATGATGACTGACATCCTAAAGAAAGAAGTATAGAAAGTTGAAAAATTGCCTCAGAGAAGGAAAAGTAGAATAAAAACATGCTTTATAGTCAGACAGACGTTACAAAGGACAGATAATGCTTCTAAGACTAACAACAGTCCTAGTGTTCAAAACGGGGAGAAGAGTTTTATCTACTCTATGAGCAGTCTTACTAGTATAAATCTTTTTCTACTACAGACAGGCTTTCACTCCCCCTATCATATCATAGTACTTAATTTGCAGCTATTCCCAATTCAGTGTTACATCTATGAAATGTAGACAGAATTTCTACAGGAATGTACAGTTCACATTTCACACACACACACACATGAAAAAAAGATGATTCATGTTATTCCACAGTGGAACTAGACTGCATTTAATGTCCTTTTTGAATCTTTATTTTCTGGGGTTTTTGATGGGAAAGTAGAATGTGTTGCGAACCTAAGAAATACTCCTTCCAACAGCTGTGATTTTGTTGTTTTGCCTACATTTTTTAAATTCAGAGCTGATTAAGATATCATGTTTCTTCATTTCAGATTTTTATTCTCCAAGTTTGTTTCTACTGCCAAGAACACTTGGGAAGAAATGTTTTAATAAGAAATATACTACAATACATAGAAGTCAAACATCAGACCCTCAGCAGATCAGCCAAAAACGCAAACCTAAGACATAAGAAAATAATTCATACTATTTGGTGTATTTTATTAAAACAATACAAATTATTTTCTTGCACAGCAGCACAAAGGTTTTGGTGGTTTTTTTTTTTTGTGTGTGTGTTTTTTTTTGCTTGTTTGTTTCTCAGAACTATTTTCCAATTGAGGTTTTTCGTTTTTTTTTAATTGTTGTTAAACTGTTTTTTTTATTTTATTTAGCTCGATTCTCTGAAGAATGTACAACCTTGTTTCAACTTTCTAAAAAAAAATAAAATAAAATGAAAGAAAAAAAACAACCCATGAGACAACATGACAAGGATGTATTCTTTGCCATGTAGAAAATTACACTCTTGGTGTGAAATAGACACATCTTCTCCATCTGCAAAGACAGGTGCCTTTGGCATGCCCTTTGCTTTTAAAGATGTTATAAAACTCCATCCACTACTTGTTGGTATCCTTTTCAACTTCACATGAGTCAGTAAAATTCATATATTTAATGGGTGATATGTATTATAACCAAAGAGAAACTATTATTACTAAAAAAGGAAAAGCTTTACAAAAAAAGCACTGAACATAAAGAAGGAATGTGTAAGTAGGTTAGCTAGGGATGCTTAGAGCTAGAAATATCACCAACTGAATTCATATTCAAAACTGTAGGAGTGAGAGGAATTTCCATTCTCCTCCAAGAAAAGAAAAAATCAAGTCTAACTTACAGAAAACAAACAAATAAGTGTATAATTTTATCAGTAGAAAAGACTTTGGCATCTGTTCAGAAATGTTGTATGGTGCTGCTGTTTTGTTTTGGTTTGGTTTGGTTTTTTTTTAGAGGGGGTAGGAGAGGGGAAGGAATGCATCAATATTATTTATCAAAACCTAACACTGCAGTGGCTTTGTGCAGACCTACAGCAGCATGTGGTACCTGCCACAAACTGTTTGCAGCATACATACAGGACTGTGACATTTGCTGAGCATTTACACAGAGGAATAACGGAGCATAAGGTTAGGTGCTGTCACGCTGAGACCACTGCCCATCATGCTGACCAATACTGTCTCATGGCTCCTTTGTGATCCCCTATGGCCTGGACATATTTATTATCTCTCGTCTTAGACTGTGCAGAGACATTTTAAATGAGTCACAGTAGCAGGTGTTCCTTATTAATACCTCTTAGTATATGAAAGATGATAGAAAGGCTTATCCTGATAGAAGAAAACAGAGGGTGGGACAGAAAAAGTACTGTGAGTAAATGTATGATAACAATTAAATTTGGAAGATAAATATGCTTTGGTGCCACTGGAATTAAAAATGTAATTATACTCCAAGAAAAGGACAACTTTGGGAAATAATAGATAGGTATACCCTCTGTCAAAAATAGGGCATAGATTTATGGATTTGAAACATTTTGCACTGTACTCAGATAACAAAAATCACATATGACCTTAGCATAATAAAAGATGAAATTATTAAAAAGAAAGTTCACTTGCCTATATATGGACAACAGCAAGTTTCAGTTGATATCTTAGCTGGAGTAAAATAAATCTAAGTGCTGATATATAACAACAACAACAAAAATTATTTAGCAGCAATGTTGATAAATACTTTCCAACAAGGCAAATTGGCCATGTACTTTCCAAGGCAAGCTTACACTCCAGTAGCAAAAGCACCATGGAATAAAAATGAAATGTTCTATTCTAGCTTACTGTGACTGTAGCTCAGTAATATCCTCAGTAATATCAGTTCATCATCCTTTTATTAAAAGAAAGTTCAGAGAAAAGCAACAGAAAAGCCAGTAGAAGAGGTGTCTATAGACTATACAGAATATAAAACCAATAAAACAAAAGGACTACAGAAATTATTATTAAAACACGACTTAAGTAAAAATAACAAGTAAATATTATTTTTTAAAAATCATACTGAGAAATTAATCACTGTCATTAGTTTTTTTTTCAGGAACAATCTTGCAAGGATAGTGTAAGAACATCCCTACTTTAACAAAACATGAGAATAAGCGCAAATAAGTGGCAGCAGAAGGTGGTGCAGGGATACATATTCCATTTACAAATTCTTATTTTCTGATTGTCCGTGACACTATGCAGTATTAAACATACACATAACAACAAAACAAACAAAAAAACTAATGTAAAACAAAAACAAAAAAAAAGAAAAAACCCAACAACCCACCCAACTTAACTCTAACAGTTTTCTATGCAGTTCTCAAAATAAACATGCAAACAAACAGAAAAAGTCACTTCTACTCTTGATTTAGAGTTCTGTTGTGTTATAGTTTGGGTTATGACACATTAAAATAGGGAAGCTACACAGTATTTGGAATGTTATTATCTTCCAGGGAGGAAGTAGGCCTTCATATGCTTTCAGCTCTTAAAAAAATTTTAGAACAAGAAGTAAAAATTTAAAATTAATCTATATGAAGTGGAAAAATAATAACTTGGACGTACATATAAAAATCAAAACAGTAATCAATTTTCATCAAAAGAATAGTATTTTACTTGCAATATGTTTAAAAATCTTTAGAGCTCTCTTATGTGTGCTTCTGGTTTGAAATACCTAAAGTTATTACAGAAGGTTGACTGCAATATTTGTTGTTATTGATTATTTCAGGAGTTGGAATAGGCACTTAACCTCCGTGAACAGCTAGATATGTGTGAGATTTGATCCAAACTAACAAAGCAACAGTTTTATTTTATCTTTATACCTGTTTCTTAGGTCCCAGTTTTCATGATCCCTTTCCAGCTCATGAAACAACTATTTTTGTTTTCATTATAATCTCCTTCACGGGTTACAGAACATGAGCCATGGTAAAAATCCTCATTCGTGAATTGGAATTTTATTGTTTAACCAATTATAGATCTGAAGTATTAAAGCAGGAATAAAACTTGAGCTGTCCTAAACAGAAATCCAGAAGTAATTTTAACTTCAGTCTGATCTGGTCCTGCTTAGTTCTCATTCTTACTCATTATTCATTTCTATTCCACGTTCATCTTCCAGAAGCAATTGCTGTGGTTTTAGATTATTAGTAAAGTAATTCAGGAAAATGTTATTGTGTGATTAGCTATAATAAATGCTGTCTGGTTTCAGTCTAAAAGTTATTTTTGATCTGGGATTCAGATCCCAGTAACTGTCTAGGCTGACATGCAGATTAGAAAAAAAGTTGGCCTCTGTTCACCCTTAGTTTAAATTAATACTTTTTCTCATTGTAGAAAACTTTTGCTTGTTTTTTTCTGAGTTTAGTACCTTTTTTGCTTTAAATCACTGCTGGAGTAGATCTGCCAAATAGTATTTACTTGATAAATCAGTCATGCATTCCTACAGAACTGGGAAAATATGCATGTACTATCCCTTACTCTCCTCCAAACCTACTACCCTTTTGAGGGCTGCTGTTCACTAACCTATGCATTTCCTGACCTTTAGATATTTGGGTGTCACATTCAGATCTTAAGCAATGAAACCCAAGATTCATTTATTTTTCACAATGTAAGCAACAGTAATGTTGCATATATAACTGCAAGCAGAAATGGGAATAAAACTCCATTTGTAATATTTCCAACTGAAGTATGATTCAGTTTTCCAAAGTCTGGTCATTTTATTTTTTTTTAATAAATGAATTGTGTCTTCTTTTACTGTTATGTTCATAAGCATACTACTAGCTCTTATTCTGTCATTTAGTTTAAACTAAGAGGTTTATCAGAGTGATGTTGACTCCACACTAATTAATATTAACCTTTAAGTAAAGTGGTTTTAGAGACACAGCTCTCAAGCTCATTTCCTTGAGATAACTCAAATATTGTTACTTTCACTGTTATATATACAGTATGAGATGGTTAGAGAAAGAGAAACAATCATAGTTCATTCTACTCTTGTTATTGGTAGCAGAAGCCAAAAGAACGCTGGAATTGGGAACATCTACATGGAGCCTTTAAAAATAACCAGGTTGGTCTTTGTAGGTTTCCTGGACGGTCCATAATGTCATGTGGGTGTCTTGATAAGTCATTTTACTTCACAGTCACACTCTGGCCACTGGAACATGGAACACCTGTGCTTGTATCTTAGCTGTCTCAGAGAAGTGCCTCATATTAAGTGACACAGACCTGGACCTCAAGTGTCCTCTTTCTGTTCTGTTAATGGACAAGATCACATCTTAAAAGTATGAACATGTATGGATTACGTACTTAGCTGTTACACTTACATAGGAAATAATAAAGTAGCTATTTGCAAGAAGAAATAAAAACATCCTTCAGAGAATTCTATGCACAACGTTATATCAGTCAATTGCTACTGCTTGTATACCAAGGGAAATTTTTTTTTTCAATATTAATGGAAGAGAACGCTTTTCATTTTGTTTCTGAAGATCAAGTATGATTTTAGAAAGGTTAGGTAGGAAAGGTAAAATGCCTTGTTTTCCATGTCTTACTCTATTGTTTTTTCAATCCATCTGGCTGTCCATCGGAAATAACTTTCACAAACTATAAAGAAAAAAAAAATCCACAATACTAGGAGAATAATCTGCATTTAAATACAGTTTATCCTTTGCAAGGTCTATATCTGGTCACTGCCTCGATTTCATAGCCCTGCAACACAGAGATATTTTAAGATTTAGACAAAGGTTTCCTCTACCAACAATGATTAAATCCTTTCTAAGATGTTACCTACAGTGATGCTTATACCAGATCTAATCATGTTATTAACTGTATTGTAATCTTGACCAAACCAGTCTGGAAAGAACTTGTGCTTTTAAGATGTATCATTATAAATGCTAGTTGCACACAAGTCACCCACCTTAAAAATATATGATGATGCTAGCCTTGCTGTCAGAAGCACAGGAAAAGGCAAAGAGATTTCTTTTGTCTTTAAGATGTACAACAGAAAGTGACTTCTTCTTTGACTATTATGTTCATAAATAGCAGTTTAATAGCACAAAGTGCAAAACAGAAAAACATTCTCCTTGCAATACATTAATAAAAGCCCATACATTGTTCAAACTATTATCTTTCTGTAAAAGGCAATAGCTAAGAGGGCTGCAATTAATTGTCAAACCCTAGTCAGGTTAGCAAATGTAAATGTAAATTACACAAGTTTCCCTATTTTTACAGTCATAGCACTTCTGCTCCCTTTCCCTCCCTCCTGTTCTCTTTCTCTGTTCCTCCCTCTCACTCAGTTATGGGGGAGAATAATTACTTTAAAATAGAATTCCTTAAAAATAAGATCGGGCAAATTGGATGTTAGTCTATATTCTGTTCTGTTCTATAGAACAGTCGCAAAACTTGCAATTACAAATACTCATTGACTATTACAGAAATTATAATTATTTCAAAATTTCTTTTAGTGATGAAGGGAAAAATGACTTTCAGGGATCAGGGACATTCATTCATTGCATAGAAATAGCTATCTAAAATAGAAAAAATAAAAATAAAAAAAAATAAAACAGAAAACAACCAGATGATTGCAAAACCTGAAAATACCTTACAAGATTCTCTCCCATCTAAATTCACATCTTCTTGGTGAAATGGTAATTTGTTCACCTGAGAATCCAAGAGAACTGAATTCTAAATTCATACTGCACATACATTAGAAAATGTACACTGTCTTTGCCTACACATCATTCTAAAACCTTTGTTCATGCCAGAGAGGGTCCATTGTTACTTCAAGTCTCATGGAAAGGTTAACTCAAAACTTTCTGCGCAATTAGGGTAGTTATTTTTACAGCAGGCACATATATTTGGAGGAGATGCCCAGGTACTGGCTGATGGGAGCTGACAGTCTCTCTGAAGAGAACTGTGCTTACCTTGTTCCAGCATCAATGGCTGCACCACAGGGCATGGCTGGGCACAGCAGCCAATATGGTGGTGCCTCAGAGAAAGCCTATTCAAGAAAAGGCAAAATGCTGCACCACAGTCTAAAGAGTAAGGGAAAAAGAAACAGCCCTGTGTACAACAAAGCTAACGAGGAAGGAGTGCTCCAGGCACGTATTCCTTCACAGATGGTGGAGAAGGTTGTAGTGGGGCAGATTTATTGTGAAGGCCTACAGGCCATGGAAAGAACCTCATGTTGGTTTAGGGGAAGAGTGTGAGGGGGAGTGAGTAGAAGAGAGGAGATGTTATGGACTGAGTGCAACACTCATTCCCCATCACCATGAACCTCTTGAGAGTGGTGCTTGAGGAATAATGGCAAAGGAGTGAAGCTGAATATGGGAAACAGGGAAGGAACAGTACTGTTTTAAAGTCTTTGTTTCTCACTACCTGAACTTACTTTAATTGCCAATACGCTATTTTTTCACAAAATAAAGTTCTTTCTGCCTGTGACAGATGCAGTTAAGCAATCTCCATTTCATTACCATGACCCAAAGTTTTCTCAGCCTATTCTTCCCCAGTCCCACTAAGGAAGAGGAGTGAGTGAGAAATTGAGCAGGAGTTTGGACTCTAGCCAAGGCTAACCCACCACGAGGTTATAAACAGGAAAATCCAATATAAGTATATGATTCATCTGCTATAGTAATGTTTGTAGAACAAGACATGGTTTACCCCTTTGGCAACATCTTTAATTTGCTTGCAAGTCCCACTTTTGCTGAATAAACCATACAATAAATACAACTGATACTATAAAGTGCACCAAAAGCTGTATTAATGCAGGTAATTGAACACAAAATTAACTCCAGAAGGTTTAAGTATTTTACTTTAATGTAATTGTTTTCACAAATCAGCTGCATCAGAGCTGTACATAATAGAGTCAAGATGACGCCTGTGTACCCAAAAGCTGTTTATCTCCTTATTTTTACTAACTACAGGAGGTAGCCTAATATAAACAACAAAATTTAAGAGAAACTTGTATTGCCCTTAATTAATAATTAGCATTTAACAGTATATTATCTCTATGGAGTTTGTGTCTCAAGATTTTCTTCATGTTAGTGTTGTCTTCCTCAGTGAAAGCTATGAATGTTTGCTGTAGTGGCAAATATTTTTATCATCACAATATTCAAAGGTCTATGTGACAAAGGCACTAGAAACCATTATTTATGCTTTTAATACACAAAACTGATATAAAAGATCTGAAAAGACCTCTGTGATCAAATCAGTCAGAGGACAGATATTCCCAATGTAAGTATATACTTTCAAAAAATACCGAGTACACATAAACCAAATTAAAATAAAATTAAAAAAAAAAACAACCAACAACATTCAGATCATTGAGAGGAGAAAGCAAATTACCTTCGAAATTCTGCACATCGTGGAGAACCTCTTACAGACAGATTAGGAAAAAATGAAAAAATACTTAATGCTCCCTCCATTAGGCATTCTTGAACTCTGTTAGTCCTGCAACCCAACTGCAAAGTAATGCTGAATTCTTATGTCTGGTACTCGATAAATATCTTAAGTATGAGATACTAGATACACAGAGAAGGATGTGTTAATATTAAGGCCAAGGAAGCATTTTAACCTTACTCATCTAATATTAGTCATCTGAATCTCATCTCCTTACAGAGTTTCCCTCTTTATCCAGTACAAAGGCTTCCTCCAAAAATTCTCACCAGTCAGACACCTATTTTTTTCAGAGTATTAATTTTGGGATGTTTATATCTTTCTAGTGAACATAGGAGGAGCTACATGTTCAGTTTACAATTTGGCAACAATTCTTAGACAACTGAGTTGGTTGAAGTAATTCCTTCTCAGGCTAATCAGAGGCAATGAATTTCTACAAAAAAAAATAATATCTTCTCTTTGCCAAAGGGAAGCTAAAGAAAAGGTCAGCTTTGTAATGTATAGTGTTTTGTGGATTTCATTTTTGCTTTCCTTTGTTTTCTTTAACTAAGTTCTCTTTATCTTTAATAACTTTTGATTTAAATCCCATCATAAAACTACTATCACAGCCTTCCAAAGGAAAAAAAAAACAACCAAAAAAATATCCCCACAAAAACATAGAAGAAACATGGAAGGTTTACTAAGGTTTTAAAAGCCAATCTTTGTCGGAAATTACTAGCCTACAGGCAGCAGCTCTAAAACAAGCTGCTTTGTAGTATACCTTTTTGCAGTTCTACCTCTTTGTTTGACTTAGACCTTTTGAGGGCATCTTCTGGTTAATGAGTAGGTGCTTAGACCGTGGCTTAGACTTATTCATTACTTCAACCAGGTTAACTCCAGAGGGAATGCACTTCTATCAGACATAGGCATAAGTGGTAAAAGGGTGACATCTGTTCATTTCTTCTTTTACAGTGTAGAAATAAAACAATTTTACAATGTAAATAGCATGAACACTGAGCTTTTAAATCAGAACTCAAACAAAAAGATCTCCCACTTAACAGACTAGAGCATATTAAGTCATTTCATAGCAGTAAAGAATAATTTCACAGTCCAACAAAGCAATGAGGAACTGCAGTGTAAAAATGTGAAAATTAGCAATAAAACATCAGGGTGTTTGGTTAGAGTGTAAAGCATCCTAACTAAATTTTCACCTTATATCTTTGATCACCCAGGAAGTAGCTTTAATTAATACAAATTGAAGCTCCATGTAAAGCTCTATGTAGTCAGAAAAAATCTATATAATTTGGAAAAGATACAGCATTGTGAAAATTTTCCTCCTGTTTACTGCTGATTTTTGTCGTGTGTGACTATGAAAAAAAATTGTTTAAGAAACATCAGCTTAGAAAAACCTTAATTAGAAAGAATTTGCACTGAAAATATATTTATTTATGTATTAAATTACAGTACCACATCAGTCTTTGTGATTCTTAAGAAATAGCTTTCTATAGTAGTGAACTGTATGAAAGGCTTGATCCTCAATGGTGTTCTAACTTGAGTGATCATTTAGACTCCTGCAAAAGCAGTGAAAATCACTGCTAAATCAGATGATCCACTCAAATATGACAGCAATCAAACAAGACAGCAACTATCATCGTAGCTCCCTTGAAGCCAATAGCACTGTGACAATCAACACGAGCAGATCTGCTCATGAGACCACTTCAGCCACTTAGCACAAATGCACACAACTTCACAGAGCAGAGAAGAATCTGATGTCAAACAGACACTGTGACTGGCAGTATGAGAAACACATGGAAATGCTACTCAGTTAGAGCACTTCAACACGTGTGACTATAGGGTGATGTTTCAGAAGGAATCAATATTTGTTCATAGTGTATAAAGTGCTAATAGCAAAATTTGCCCATCATGGTACAATATACTTCTATGATTTACAGCTTTATTCTATCTTCATGAGAGTTACCATCAGGATGAATGAAAAGAGTTTAGTCCTGATTGATTTTTTTTATTTGCATTTTTTTAATGCAAAACTGCATCTTTCCAGTGAAACAATGAATATTTGATTGGTTATTTTTCTTCAAAGGTCTCTGGATTGAGTATAAAAGAAATTAAAAATTGTAATTTAAAACAAATCATACTGAAATCTAGTTCATAAATGATACAGGGCTTTTGAAAACAGGAGATTATATATGTCTTTTCAGAAGAAAGAAAAAAATATGAGGCCCTTAGCATTTATTTACTTTTCAAACTGATGTGTAAATAATTTAGTGGTGAAAAGACTTCATTCCACAATGTATTTGAACAACATGAAATTTTATAATCTGTTGCTAAGTAAACTGATTGTTAACTGTGCATTACGGTAAAGCAGGTCTTTTACATATTTTATATGACATATTTTCTCTTTCCCCCCCCTTGTGTCTTCTCTTACATTGTCAAAGCTTTTAACACTTAAAATCAGTGTGGTTTCTCTATTCCCCCTCCCCCCTTCCTTTTTCTTAATAATCAGAAAAATACTCTTTCCCTTTTTGTCTTCCTGAGACACCACCAAGTAATTTAATCATAAATAAATTATGGTAAAATAAACAAATGTAATAAAGACAGCTATAGATGGTGTCTGGATCAATATGAACATTATAGTTTGCTTTCACAGTCTTTTTAACTCAAAGGAAACCTTTGCCAGTCATACAGAAAATCATTGAGCTTCTCTACTCCACCAACATATTCTCATTAAGAAATTGTCACAAAATATGATGAGAAGACTTTTCTCAGAACTTCAAAGGGAAATTGAACAGCGTTGTTCTGTCATGCTCATACATCTTAAGACAAAGTTTTTCACTTTAAAAACATAATAAGGCTTTAAATATTATTACAATGAAGATGCAAGGGGAAAAATACAATGGAAGAGTTCTTTATATACTTCTTAATTAGGGAATTTAGTAATTATTTGCTTAAAAAAAATCGAATTCAGCTTAAAACACTATTTGCCACTGTCTCAAACCACCTACTCTTTCCTAAGCCATTTTTGATAGCATATTCTCCTAAAACTGTTGTGAAAGAACTCCTCATATATCCAGCAATAGAAGCCTCAGTGCTATCTAGTAGTTTGTTCTTTATCTCTGGAATAGTCACATTTCTATCTGTTTCTATGGCCTTGATAACATATTTCCTAACAGCTTTTAAAATGTTATATTTCTGTCTTCTATACTTGATCTTAAGAGAATGTTCATGCTAACTGCTCCAGCAAAGAATCTCAGTAAATGGAGGACCTATTTAAATCATATAAAATATGAGGCTTATGCAGTTTACTTAAATGAAATACAAGAGCAGAAAACTTTCAATTATTCCCCATCCTTACCATAATAATTTGTGTTTATTTGTAATTCTATGATTATTTTTACACGATGAACAGTTCTAAATATAATTTGAGCTTCTGAAATGCCGTAGAGGAACCAATAGACAAAACATGGCTAAATACTCTGTGAAAATGCAAAAAAAAGAAAAAGAAAAAAAAAAGGCAACCAGAAAATAAAATAAAACTTGATAGATAGATAGCTCTTATTCATAACAGGAAAGTTTGTTGTATTGGAAGCTAGTAAAAGACAACAAGATTGTGAAATATGTAATAGGGATTTTATTTTCCATGCTTTTGAGACATCTGTACCCAACTCAGAAATGTATTCTACCAGGCATAAAATGTGAAAACTGAAAATCGGTATGATGAGAAGAACAAATCTCTTTTAAAAGAAGTCAGACATTTAATCCTGCTCTGTCAACACCAGATAGATTCATGCCAACTTCCATGCATTTCCAGGACTCAATTTTGTTTATTTTACAATGATCTATATCAAGCAGTCAAGCTATTTTAAGATATACTTCAGGATGGAAAAGCCTCAAATCTCATAGGTGTACTGGCAGTTGGAGGCTGAGAAGGACAAATATTGTACGTGGGCTCATTCTGGAAAAATAAAGGGATTAACATTCAAACTCTTGACTAAGAAAACTGAGAAAATATCTCTGTTACTGTGTTTTGTTCATGTTTCTTGACTTGTACAAAATATCATAATTCATCTGGAATATTCATGAAGATGTAAAATAAAAGAAATTATAAAAGCAGAGCATTGTTAAAATTAGGAAAAAATGATTTCTATGTCACTATTAAAAAACACTGCTCCTTTTTTAATATAAAAATACACCATCCCTACCACAGAGTACCCTTGATGAAAGTACTTTATTGATTAATAAGAATCAATTCTTCACTTACATTACAAAAACTATAATTTGCTCATCCCAACACCTGAAAATAATGAGATACAGACTGAATCACCAATGGTTTTGATTTTCATACATTCTTTTCATTTTCTTTATATTTGTTAGTAGTCTCATAATCCAGATGGTTTGTTTTCAAGAGCTCAATGGGCACATGAGAAAAAAATCTCTAATGTTTTTAATACTGATCAGAAATTGCAAGTGTATCGCTGTAAAAGACAAAAAAGGTTCATTACATACCTTTAGCCTCTAACAAACAAAAAGCATTGTCCACTGTGAGGTAGCAAAGGTATTGGAAATAGTTTAAAATGCATCAGAAGAGGGTTTAAATTTACTATGTAGTGTATTAGGGGTGCAAGAGAAGCTCACTAAAATCACTGTAGTGCTTTTTCATTTGCCTTGTTGATTGAGGATTAAGAATTGTGGAGGTCTTTTTTTAAATACCTGGGAGTGCATTGTCAAATACTAATGATAAATTTATTATAAGTAACTGCCGATTCCTGTACTTGTGAATTCATATTTTACCTTCATTGTGAGCAATATTTCAGAACATTTTGATTGAATAAGGTTACTTCTCACCTTCAGGAAGAAACTAGTGCAAGTTCCCCAGAGATTTTAATCACAGGGACATATCCATATAAATTGCAAAAATTGCACCTTTGAGCTTTTCTATAGTTTTTACTTTCCAAAGGCACAGGTCAAGACTGTCTTGCTCATCTAAAAAAAAATCACACTATTTACACTTCTGAGTCTCACACATTGCAGAAGCCACAATACTTAAAACCTTGCATGAAGATTAGTCAGTAGAAAGGTGAACACTGCTGTGTGATAAGGCTACTACTAATGTACTGGTGAGCTTGTCATAACAATATTGTATCAAAGGCAGAATATTGTTTTGATTCACTCAGGTTTAACTAGCACACTAGGTTAATTAAGTTTAACTATTCATAACTCCGACTGAAGTCCACAAAATGTCTGGAACAGAATAAGAATGTTCAAAGTTTTTTTCCAGTTACTCTTTCTATTCTGGACAATTTCTCCCTTGAAAGAATATGAAGAAATCTATACTTGACAAACTGAATCAGAAATAGCATTATCATATTATATTATCATTACAATGTCAAGCTTTTTTTCATGGGTTTGATTTTCCCAGCAAAAAATCCAATGTTCTGTTAGCAAGTACTCACATTCTTCCAATACTAAACTTGTATTTGAGGTCATGAAATTGTTTCTTTAAAAAAATTGAAGTTTCTAAGATTCTTTTCTCCCAGTTTCTCAAATATTTTAAAAAGTCTTCTGTCTTAGTTCCAGATCATCTCCAGAAAAGGTTTTGTATTTAATTTACAGAAACTTTTGTTTTCTTTTTAATATCTGGGCTCTTCTGTTTTCCCCTCTATTAGTAAATAAATTAATTTGTATTCAGTCTTCATCCCATCACATATTGAACAAACACTAGCATAAATGCCTTAATTAGCTCAATATTAATTTATAATCATTAAATTTGTAGGCTATAAGATTTTCCATCAACATGCTTATGCATTTTATGCAAAACTTCAACAGAATTATTCAGGAATTAGCCATAGGCCTTTAACTTAATGGTTTATTGGTTTGACTGTCAATATTAGCAAGGTGGAGATGATGCAGCAATAGGATTAATGTTTTGTGGAAGTATAATTTCCTTAGTGTTTCAAAATTGCTGTTAGCTAAAAAGAGAGGACAGATTATTTTTATTTATTTATTTCTAGAAGGAAAAAAAAGGTAAATTTTAATATCATGGATTGCAAGTTGTTTAGAGAACCTTTCCATCTTTTCTATTATAAAACCTAAGAGGATGTGCAGGCATTATGCAAAAAGGACCACAAACAGTCTAAAAAAGGTTGCTCATCTTTCTATTCCTTTAAATACTTCCTCCCCCTCCCCCAAAAAATCCTATTCTGTGATATAAAATAAAAAATGAATATTCAGAGTCTGCTGAGTACAAAAATAAATCACTCAATAACTTTAAAGAACACTGAATTCTGGGAATGGAAACTAATAGAATATAAGCTATAGCGCAGATAATCATTAGGCAATGAGAAAGATCTGGCAAGATTTCTGTAACAAAATTAATGCATCATCAGTTTAGAAGTACAAGTGGGATTCAGGATAAAAAAAGAATTATGTCCTGCCTAAGTACTGACAGAATATAATACCATATGTTGAAAAGGGCACTAATAATAGGCCAGTCTTTTTGGCAGGTTGGAGAAATAGTTTAACTTAAATCAGCTACAAGTCTATTAAATTCAGAGGTTAAAACTTTGTATCCTATAATACATTAGAGGAATCATTCTGAATTGTTTTTAAAAAGAAAAAAAATAAGTTAATCCTTAAGGGTTAAGAATACTCTTTGTTATGAGGAATTATCAATCTAGAACTCCATGATTTGATCTACGTTTTATTTTCTGATAATCCATTATCTTTCCACCTGCTTAAGTGTTTCTCCATCCTTTCACATATTCTCATGATTTTGGTAGAGTTTGTTTTCTATGGCCACTCAACCACTTGGGACAGTTCCTCGGTGACTGGACAAGTCTTTTTTATCTACTTACTTATTGTTCAGACATAGTACACCTCTGAAAAAAACAAGTACTTACTGCAATTTAGAATGCTTTTCTGTAACAACTTGTACAACTCCATATCTGTGTCAGTTAACTGAATGAAATAGGTATTTACGTTATTTACTAATCACTTATAAACATGCATGCAGTGATGAAGCAATTTCATTTCTTAATTTAAATCTGTGCAATCATAGAATGGCTTAGGTTAAAAGGGACCTAAAAGATCAGCCAGTTCCAGCCTCCCTGCTGTGGGCAGGGTTGCCACCTGCTAGATCAGGTTGCCCAGGTCTCCATCCAACCTGGCCTTGTACACCTCTGCAGATGGGGCATTCACAATTTCTCTGGGCAAAAAGTTCCAGTGCCGCACCACCTTCTTATTAAAAATT
Source organism: Numida meleagris (assembly GCF_002078875.1). NCBI lineage: Eukaryota > Metazoa > Chordata > Aves > Galliformes > Numididae > Numida > Numida meleagris. Next base: position 157,237,273 of record NC_034409.1, on the reverse strand, counting down.
TTCTTCCTAACATCTAACATAAAATTCCCCTCTTTTAGTTTAAAGCCATTTACCCTTGTCCTGTCACTATTAGACCAAGAAAAAATTTGGTCTCCCTCCTGTTTATATGCTCCCTTCTAGTGCTGGAAGGCCACATATTTGTGGACTTTCTTTGGACCTGCTCCAGCAGCTCCACATCTTTCCTGTGTTGAGGGTCTAGACCTGGATGCCGTACTCCAGATAGGGCCTTACAAGGGCAGAGTACATCCCATCCCTGCTGGCCACCCCTCTTCTGATGCAGCCCAGGAATAACTCCTAGAATAGGTCTCTGAAAACTATATGAAAACAGACATGTCACAGTAATGTAGAATATTATTTTGCTAAGAAAAATGCTGAAATTAATAGATGGAGATGATGCAACATAAAACAGTGCTAGAAAACCAAGAAAGCCTAGCAGACAACTGTATGTCTACTGAAAAAGTTTACATTTTTCCTCTAGTTACAAGTCCTTTAGCCTCCCAATATCCATCTTGTGTTCTAATTACCCCGTTCAAGGCTCCTTGTTTATGATAATTACTGATTCAACCGTAGGATGATTCTTATACCTATTACAAATAAACTATGCCCCTTTCCACAACATTTTTGCTAGAAATCATTTTAAGGACAGGAAAGAGAAAAGGAGCTATCCTACTGCTGATTCATTCTTCTCATCCGTAATGTACCGTTTCTTTCAACAGTTCAGTTTCAACTGTCCACACTTAGGTCTTGCTCTGCTGACAAGAAATTTCTAGGGAATTCTGCTGAAAAAAATATCTTCATATTCTGATTTCCAAAGTATTGACAAAACATCAGTCACATCTTCATTTTGTTTTCATAGTTAATCATGTCAACACATTTATTTTCATATATGCTTCATTATCATATGCATTCTAATGCACCCAAAGGAAAAAATAAAAATACAAGAAATCAGCATGAAACTTTTCTAAATACAAGAAGAAAAAAAAAAAAAAGGAAGAAAAAATTGCAAGAAAATGACTATAAAAAGCACAGTATAACTATCTACTTCTGAGATTTTTTTAAAAAGTAAAATTTCATTAGAATAGAAAACAATTTTGTCTATACATTTCACCCAAATCATTCTTAAGTTTAATTATTCTGACCAGTTGCTCAATGACATATACATTGAATTTTTTTTCTTTGTAGAAGTTCCAAAGAAAACATTTATCTCCCTCTTGCACAGAATTCCCTATGTATTTCATTTAATTCAGAAAACTGAAACCAATCCTGGTTAGATCAAGTATATAATCATGGAAGTAAAAGGCTATTATAGAGTTCAAAGGATCATATTTTATATCAATTTTTCACAGTATAGAAACCACATCATTTGTTTCTATCCTAGCTGATGCCCATCTAATTTCAAAAATGCTCATCAGTGAACTTTTAAAAACTTTCCTTAACACCTCGAACCACAGCTCTTAAGTATCCTTTCTGTTTCAAGACATTTTGTAATGTCTTATCTGTATCTCCCTTTCTGATTTTAGTCTTCATTTGTTATGACCTCAGAAGTTTTGTATTGTCTAGACTGAACAACTACAGTTCTCTATAACTTTCTTCACAGATTATAATTTGTTTATACATCTGATCATTCTCATAGCACTCCTATCAGGAACTCTTTACAACTAGTGCTCATCTTTCTAATCTGGTTTCTCACCGACAGAGCTATATCCTTGCAGTTATCTAATACCAGAAATCAAATTGAATTGTAAGCATTTCCCTCAGACATTAGGCTGAAAAAAGAAAATGTAGCTCTACCTGTAACACAAACAATCTGGGTTATTACTGCAGACAGACACAAAAAACAGCCCACAAGAGCTCAGGTCTTTATCATGTTAAATATGATGTGGCAGCAACACTGTTATTTTCCAAAGCTGCAAGTGAGTAGGATGTTCCAGTATTAGACCTTTCTCACAAAAACAAAAATATTTTGTAATATTTTAAATTTTACTGACAGAGAATCCTGGAACACAGATTTGTATATATGTGCATATATATATATTTATTTGTTTTTATAAAAGTGCTTTCAGGGTAGGCTAATTCGAGATTATGAATCAGTTTCCCCTTATGAAGTGGGATGAATATATAGCAGGAGAGAAAATATATATTTATGTAATGCTTTATGACATGTTTTAATGTATTCATGTTTACTTATATGCACGTGTAAACATATATGTTTAAAAAATAAAATGAATGAATTAAACTTCAATTAAGTCCAACTTCATAAATTAATAAACTTCTTGAGTTTCATTCATGTTAACTTTGAAATCACTGGAAGTAATCTGGCAATACACTCATAACTAATAACATCATATATTAAATACATCAGATGTTCACTAAATATGTGCTCATTCTCAAGGAAAGTTTTAAAATTACTTCCTGTTCTCCTTATACCATGACACCATTTTCACAGTTGACCTGGAGCCAGTTTTGGTGAGACAGGCATGTGCATTCTTAAATCAAAGGTGTCACTGCAGTTTGAATGTTCCATATGCATGGCATTGTATACACACTGAAGCTTGCACAGCTGTACTTTGGCAATTACACCTATTTTACAAGATTCTCCAGCTCTTATGACATCCAGTGCTGAATGAATGGAAAGTTTAGTTGAACATGTCTACAGGGCCATCCATCTGACTACAGTTTTGACATACTCATGTATAAATACCTCTACGCACTACTTCTTAGCTCTGGAAGGTACATTTTCACAGATGCAAAGAACTCATTGAAATATATTAACCTCTACTACTCAAGAGTTTAATAGCTAAATATAGATAATATGGATTTCTCACTGTGTCAATGAATACCATAAATTCCGAAGCACGCACACTTTGGAGATTTCAACATTTTCACAGTTTCCTTCAATCAAACTAAACAATGAAATGTTGACATTTCTGTTCATCCCAAATCTGTTGCTGTGTCTTATTTTAGAAGAAATCTTTGCAGTCTCCTCCATCTCCAGAACTCTAGAAAATCATCAGTATTTTTGCAGATATGTTTCCCAGTCTCCACAATCAGCCCACTGGACTGAAAATATGCACTTTATGTGTAAGATTCGCAGTTTCTTATGTTTCAGTATTTTCCTGTATTTTAAATATAGGGGATAGTTTCTCAATTTTATACCTCTGAAACTTCTATAATTTCAGGGCTTTTCATTTATTTAACAACAAAAGGTGAAGAAAGTCCCTGATCTATTTCCTGCATATTATATATAATCTCTCACCTGTAAGATACTTAATTAGTTAATAAGTCTACCTATCATTGGCTTAATATTGGCTTAATATTTTCCATATTTGTGTGTGGGCACAGAAGCATGTGTTTAATGTACGACTTACTGAAGAAGATGAAAATCAGTTAACTTGGGTAAGACACATACGAATATATACATAAAGATAAGTTAAAGATATATATTTCTGTATATGTAGAGAGAGAGATACACATCTATAGATAAGTATATGCATGTGTATTTTTATATATGCATACACATACCTCTCACAATGAATAAAGACTCAACAACTCAAAGCAGCACGGTCTCATGATACATTACAGCATATTTTCCATTAAAGATTATTACAAATTTACAACATTTCTATCTTAACTTTTACTTCTTTTTTGATTACTTGTCAGTTCTGATGTTTCATTTTACTTTAATCAGAATTAGAGGAATGGTGGGAGAAAAATAATAAAACCCCTATAAAACAATATTTACAGGAAAACACACGCATAATAAATATGCATGTACTCGTGCATGTGTATGTATATGAATAATCAATAACTAATTCCTGAATGATTTATTGTTTGGTGCTCAGTGATTTATTTTTCAGGACATCACAGTATTTCACAGATCAAAATCTGTAAATTGATGCAAACTTTGAATATTAGTATGGACAAAAGCACATCAGGAGCTAAAAGCGTATTTGGCCAGAGGGTTTTATTCTATTTTTTCCCTACCCCCACATCTGGAAGAAAACTGCAGAGCCATCTTCTTGCTTAAAATTCAGAGAACATAAGTGCCTATTTTATTTTCTTATTTCAGTTTTCTCCATGGCTATAAGTTATTTACAGCACATTTTTGTCACTCTCATTATCTCTAGCGGTATACTGCAACAGAAGGAATCCTGTTCACAGTCCCCATGTTGCCCTTCTGTTGTACCTATATATACCTCACTTGGCCTTTCAATTTAATCCTGTACTAATGTTTCCTTTCCAAACCTCCTCATTTTAAATGAGCTTGGGAAAAGTTGTTTCTGAAACAGCGATTTAGCTCATTTTCTTGGCCTAGAGGAATATAACTAACTGATTTATTGCCCAGTGGATATTGTAATTGTTGCAAAACATGATGTATTCCCAGAACAGTGATAACAGTACGGCATTTTGAAAATATGCCTCCCAGCATTTCATTGAAATTAATGAAGCATCATTAAATAGTGGCTGCTCTTAACCATGTTGTATGTTCTAGCATGTAAAGAGTTATTGATAAACTTCAAGACATTAGGTGGTAGTATTTGTTGAGACAATGTTAAATATAGTACTAGCCTCTGTAGAGGTGTTTTAATAACATTCCAAGCTTCATGTTTTTAACATGCAAGTTAAGATTATACAACAGAGAATAAGAAATGGCTGAGTTGACTTTAAGCATGCAAATAATTTAGGAGTCATCATGCAACTGTTAAAAACTATCAGGAAGAACATCCAAAACAGTAGGGAAACTTACACAGCTAAGGTTACTACTTTCAAAAGACCTCCTTGATTCAAACAAAAAGAAAAAATAAATATTAATCTTTCTCTAATAACTGCATATGAGAATCTTTGGGAATATATATACTAATGTAGAAACAGAAAGTTCTTTTGATCATTTGAAATTTGCCAAAAAAAAGTTAAAAATAGGATAATATATTATAGATCAGCTAGCAAGCACTTTCAATTTTCTCTAAAATCCAGATTTAGATAATTACATAAAACAACTGTTTTTAAAGATACTTAGTAGATCTTTTTGGAACATAATTTTGGAACTTAATCCACTTAACTTTCTCTATTCTACTTCTCTGCATAAACTGTTCACTGTTACTCTAATAAAACAACAGCAAAAAAAAAAAACCAACACATTAAATATGCCTATAGATAACTGAATAAACAGGTAGCATCCTCCTGAAACAGACAAAATTTTGTGGATTCTCTATTGATCAGATCACTTATAGTATGTTAAGAGAAAAGATCAAATACATGACTCCAGGAACTGAAATGGTAAATGAAAAGCGTAAATATCAGAATAGAGCAGGTATGCCATTTGTTACATACTATCAGAAATGAAAAGCAGAAGAATTTGTTGCCCCTAGCCTGATGATACTCCCCTGAGAATACAAAAAACATATCACCATGGCAATATTCTCTAGTTGGTTAAGAGTATAGATGTCACCTATATAATAACTTCAATTGACAGCATCTACTTTTTGAGAAGGAAAACAGTAATATAACAATAACAATAATAAAAATAAAAATAAACATATAGTTTCTTATTATTTAGGAATGAATATGTTCCTCCAAGATTTGCTACCTCACAGAATAATCAAAATAGCAAAAAAAAGGTAACCGTTTAGAGAGCCATCCAATTTTTAATGGATATTTTCATAAATAATTTAATTAAAATTTTAATAACAACAGAAATAAACTAAAATAAAGCAAAACCACATGGTATCTTCATAGTTCCTTCCTTGTGAGAAGCATGCTCAGATTATAATGTTGGATATGAGTCCAACATACCAATTGGAAACTGGGTGGCTATGATAGAGTTTCTCCGGACTCGGAAGAAACTTTTATCTTAACACCTTTGGAGGAAGGGGGGATCATTCTACAAGCAATATCAAGCTTTGCTGTGCATGGTGAGGTTTTTAAATTATCTCAAACAAGAAGAGTGCTATTATTCAGCTACAGACTCTCTACTGCCTTTTATTTCATTTAGAAGACACTCACATAGAAGGGTGGTGGACAGCAGACTGCAGTAAATAGATTAGGTTAGATTTAATGCTTGCTTTCCCAGTCGAAAGACTTTAGAAAAGGAAAGGGACTTGATCCTATAATATTCCTACTGTCAATTGGTTATTTACTGGCTGGCTGACAGAAAAAGGAAGTAACCATACATCACCTTCAGTGGAAAGCCAAAGCAAAAAAAAAAAAAAAAAAATCTTAATAATGTTCTGACAAAAACACCAGGGAAAAGGCAGTGTAATTTTGAGTTGCAAGAATAATATGCAAATCTTTGGTTTTTATCATATAAAGTATCAGCTTAGAGAGCTGTTCACACCTGGTATAAAGGAGAGCTATGCACTGTTTAGTTTACTCTTGAGTCTTACTAATTTGAATATCTCCTGCCTTGTTTGCAAGGTGAAAAAATAGCACTGAACTCTGACTAGAATCAAACCATTTACCTAGTAAGAGCTTCACTGAATGAAACCATAAAAGTCTTCTTAATTTTACTTTAGAATTCAGACAGGGAAGAATGATATGTGTCCAGCACCTCAGCACAATGATAACGATTTCTTATGTTGAATTAATAGCAATGAAACATGCCTGATTTCAGCAGCTGTTGGAAGCAGCAGGGTTGCTTCAGTCAGAATAAAGAGAGGCTTCTACCTCCCCAGATAAATGCATTCAAATCAAACAGTGCATGCCAACAGTCGGCAGTATCCTGCTCTTATGTTAACAGTGATTAATCACACTGCTGATTGATTCTCAACTATATTCACTTCTGTGCACACTGTGGACAAGATCACTGAGCTGCTCATTAAAAGAGCTGCATATGAGCTTACAGGAGGAAGGGATGGTGATCCCGGAAGAATTATTATAATCAGTAGGAGGACTTTTCAGTACTTTATACAAGCTTAACTGAGGTCAAGTGTCAGTGATTCACCACTCTTCCCCTGAGGCCAATACCACTTTGCACCCTGCTCTGCTACTGACAATACTGAACAGGTAGCACAATTCAGTTTTATTGGTGGAACATTTGTAGGAACTACAGTATGGGGATAAAAGACAATCAACTGTATATAGCTAATAAGTGGTCTGCAAGTGCTGCAGTATGAGAATATAGAAAAATTGTTATGGATCTTTAGTTTCACAATGGCACTAACTTGATAATTTGTCACAGGCACATTATTTATTTAACCCCTCTTCCACAGCTTGTTATTTTAACCTTCCACAAATTAGGCATCTTATCTAGATTAATCATCCAGGACACCTCTAAAGACAAAAAGGAAAGATCCTCCAGAGAACAATTCACACATCAGGAATTAGATGTCCTGGACAGGACGATTCACTCTCTTGAGATGCTTGTTTTTCCACACAGGCCAATAGAGAGCTGGAACTGTGAGTTTTGACCTAGCACCTAACTTTTAGATGGCTAATTTTTGTGAGAGAAATGTGTCCAAAAATAAATTACGCTTTCACTCTCTAGATTCTTTCAAGCTGTTGACTAAGCTGTTTCTATCTCTGATTCTTGATGTACAGACCTCTGGTCAGATTGTGAAAAATATTTGAAATATGATTGAACATTACAGCACCCTGACCACATCTCTACAGTGTGACACTGGTCTGAAAGAGGCTTTCCATTGGCGTCTGATCTCGGTTGGATTTGAATAGAGCACTAAAACAGCCTTGTATTGATTGAAATATTTTACAATTCAGTATTCTTCCAAGTCATCTTCTTCCCTTCTGTTTCTGTTGCCTGTCTGAAATTTGTATCGGTAGCTTTTAAAATTGGATCTATCTGAGCTCATCTACTGCTGCAAGAAAAATGGCTTTTGAAAAATGAAAACCGAGTCTATGTACAAAATGCTGTGGAGGTCACCTCATTAAAGTTTTGCTGTAAGTTACTGAACGGTAGCAAAACAGATAGTCTTAAAGGCATCTGTTACTTAGCCACACATCCTTGTGGATTTTGGTCTCTGTAACTCCTGACAGCTGCTTAAGTCATTACCATATCCTCATCAATGTAATCAGTACCCTAAGGCTGCCCTACCTCTCAAATTCACAATCTGCAATGCTGCTCACTTCAGTGCTTTGGGGCATATTAGCAACTCAAGCTTTTTCTGCTTTGATGTGCATGTTCTGTACCACTGACCTCAAAATATGCAGGTCTAATGAATTGGCTTTAATAGTTTTCTTACCCACTTAAATGTTTTTGTTTTAATTGGCTATACTACCATGTGTCCTGAACTACACTGAAAAGTTCACAGCATAGATGCTAATGGTGCCTTTCTAATTACTGCATAATGAACAAAGGTCTGTCAGAGCAATTTCAGAGGTTCGATTTCACAATTAGCAACCCCCTTTTAATAAAAACCACCTAAAAATTTCACACACAATAGAAATAATCTACACCATAAAACAACATTTTTAATTACCTGATTTTTTTTTTTTTTTTGAGGGGGGCATATTTGTATAAATTCTTCCAGTTACAATAAAATTATAATTTTCTTCATTATAATTTCCTTCATTCCCTTTTAATTTACCTGCCAACAGCCTCATTTATCTGCCTCAGCTTCATCACACTGTCCCTTAAGCGTACTTAACTTTCAAGGATCACTGCTCTGGGCCTGGACTTTGTTTCTCTTTTCATTTACTTGAGGGAGAACTGATATGTCACGGACAGGGTCATGCCATCTACTGGCAAGTTCTACATCTTGGCTTGAATGGATCAGAATACAAGATAAGTCTTAGTGAACTCCATTGTGTTTTCAAACTAATTTTCTTTTTCTTCATTATTTCCTATTGCATAGGTATCAGTAAAGGTATTATTTCTAATGGAGACAGAAAGTGGAGCAGGTGGACCTTACTTCTTCCCCTGCCATCTGCTTTGTGCATTAATTATACTAGCTAAAATACACTTGCATCTCTGCTAGCATGAAGACCTATGATCATGATAGTGGTGTAAGTTGAAGATTAGGGTAGATGGAAAGGATGTCAGGTCTCCCTGTGATGCCAAAAGGCTGTGGGTTAGGCCTGAGTAAAGTCCAATGTCAGCAATCTACAATAACATAAGTTGTAAGTTCCTTTCAGTCTTCACATGTGTTACTATGTTTGACTGTTATGGAGTATGGCAGAATATTTATCCATCTATGCTGCATACACTAACTATAATTAAAACAACACTTCATGTAAGGATTGTAAGTATGGTTACACATTCAGTCACTAGAAAATGTAAATAACTTCAAGAAGGAAAAATATTGGGACATTTCATTTCCATTTCCAGTTACACATTTAGATACCATTTCTTAGCAATGCAGTGTGATATCACAACTTTCTTCCTAAAAATGTAGCTACAACAATAATCAATTTTCTCCACAGTTCTATCGGGCAACAAACATTTGTTGCTTTTTTAAAAAACTTCAGACAGTTATTGAGAAACTTCCCCTTAGTAACTAAAAATTTACATTAGTTGAACAGATATTTTAAAAAAGAACTTTTAGTAGCCAGGCTCAAGGTAATCCACTATTTTTTATTTACTATCTTCTTTATAAATAAATAAACACATAAACAAACAAATAAATAAAATGATTGGCTCACTACTCCATTACACTGCCACCAATTACTTTAGAAAATATATCAAAGCCTTTTCTCTTTATAACAATTATTTCCCATTCTAACCTGTATATAGCCTATGTAATTTAGTTGTAATATAATTTCCCTTCCAGCTTATATAGCCTATGTAATTTTCTCAAAATGCATATTTGTAGACATGAATGTAATCTATGAACACTAATTATGTTTTTATTTTCCTTATTATTTTCATTCCCGTCTCATTGAATATCACTTTCTTCAATGAACTCTTACTAATTATGCGTAAGGAATACTAAACTTGGTTTATACAATTTCTGATAAGTATCTTGAATTTATTATTAATTCTTAATAGTGAATTCCACTATCCATAAAACTGATACAAAAATAGACCAAACTAATGCAAAAAAGCCTGTGCATCATGGGCAGAAGACATTTCAGCCAGTGAAACTGGTGTAGGCATCAAATGGACTTTCACTGGCTGGCTAAATTCTGTAGTTAAGTTGATCACTTTTTTTTCCCTAGAAGTGATCCATTGTTTCAGGGGATAAATTGATTTTCAGTAGCACAACAGAGGAAATACACACAACTGCCAGCTAAGTTAATGCAGCTTTCTGTCATGAAGAGCTGAAACATGAATGGAGGAGTAACTGAAATTCCAGCAATCTTTGGATAATATTCCACAAAACGAATGATAATTCAATGAAGTTTCTTTTCGTACCTGCAGCTCCTTGTTATATGAAAAGAAAATTTTTTCACATGTGAAAGTAAGGAAGAAAATAGGACGTTATATAAAGCTTTCTTATGTATGCCTTCTCTTATGGCATCACTTAAAAATATGTATGTATAAACTTTTTTAAAAAAAAGAAAAAAATGTGAATTCCGAATGTGTATAGAATTTCCTCAATTTCAATTTTGTGAGATTAAGCCAAAAATAATTGTGCTTTGTCATGAAAAAAAAAAACTTTAAATAATAGCTTTAGAATAAAGCAACTGTGCACTCTCTCATTTAGTACATATTTACATTTATTTCCATTTTTAAAGGAATTGCAATCCAACCTCCAAACTGAACTTTAATGCAATTTACAGGTAAAGAACATCATCTTCATTAAGAATCAACCAGCAATCAAACAAATAAGAATATGTCAAAGTAGTATTCCCACCCTGCAGGGTTCCAGTGAAGGAAATAATAACATGAAATATGAAAAATAAAACTGTTCTTCGAAAAGAACAGATCTAATTAAAAGGAAGACCTAACAACTTCATGGATTAATTGGGAACCAACTGAGATAATTAGACCTCTGGGAGTAAGATTACACCCATCATAAACTGCTTTTTTCACAACTACAGGTTAAGTGCTTAAAGCTTTAATTGGGGGCAGCACTAAAAGGAAAGTGGAACTTGCACAGAAGAATTAATATTTGGTGAAGCAATATCCTGAAGTACTTTGGCATCGTTAAAAACCACATTATTACTTTTCCCCAAGTGCGTGGGATTCTTGGAGCCAAGTTGACAACAGTGGTTACAATTTGTATCAATCAAAAAATGTTCACACTATTATACTTTGACCTATAAACCACATGTACCTATTCTGCACATTAGTAGTTCAAATACATTTTCACCCTCTGTGATTACCGTTTAAATGAGCTGTTATTTTAACACACACATACACCATGATAGTTTCTGCAGTCAAATCTTGTCTTTCAGATGAAATCTACCTACAGTATGCTACACTAAATTAAAAAATAATAAAATAAAATAAAAACAAAATATAAATAAATATAAACATATAAAATGTATATAAATACATATTTTAATATAATATAGTGTAATGTAATGCAATATGGTATAATACAAAATAATGTCATATTTATATAAGTATTCACACAAATATATAAATATAAAATAGCTTGGAAATCAAGTAGGAAAGCTTTATTAGTACAACACTAAGGGTGGTCAAAGTTCTTGCTTTAAACTCTCCCTTTAGTGGTAGGAAAATGCCTGCAGAACAAATAAATTCCATATTTTCTAAAAGGACCAAATGTTCTTTCCGAAGCAATGATATTAAAGATGAAGACAAATTCTTTTCAATTACAAATTTTATTTGCATGCACAATAAGCTATTTTAGTTCTTACTCACAATCTTTATTTGTGAGTATGGACAACAAAGCAGAAGGTTGCATTCTCAACATGTTTTAAAATATTGTGGAGTATACATGGGATTGCATTTACCATGGTATAATTTTTATGTAAAACAAGTTATATACTCCATAGGAAGCCAGAGAATTATGGCTGCAATTAATCAGTCCTAAAAATTCCAAAAAGTTTGAAGCGTGTTCTAGAAACGTGTTGTAATCATGTTACAGGTTTATCCCTCAAACATGGGTGGTGATGCCTGTGGCTATGTGTTCAATTTAGTAAAATATTTTTGAGCGGTCTCAAGCCATCCTTCGATTGGGGAAGTAAGGAAAAAAACGTGTGTTGGATTTTTTTTCTTTTTTAATTACATCACATTCACTTCATCATGTCCCAGTCTTTGTCAAGATGTCAAGCCCCAGCTGTCAAGCTCTACCTGCATAATTAATCTGTAGTTAGAATGATGAGTTTTTTGAAGACTAAGAACTATGCTACTAAGAACTGTGTTACCTCAGCTAACAAGTGTCTTATGGAATTTCATCCAAAAGCACTTTGCTTGAAATACTGCTTGCAAGTGTCTTACTTCTTGCCTCTTTTCCCTCCTCTCCATTTTTCCCCAGTACTTCTCTCCTGCAGCCACATCTAAGTGTGCTCATTTTTTTTTTTTTTGCATTTAGATTCCATCTAGCAACATGAATTTAGTACGAAGATAAAGCATAGATGGAAGAAATTGTTCAGACCAATGGCAGCCCATCATCATGTCCTACAGGCTGGCATATTTTTTGGTTCCCCAGTCCTCTGATGATTCTTCTGGACTTTAATCATGTGTATTTTATAGCTTTTCTTGTTCACGATTTTTTCTATCTCCAAAACCACCTCTAGCCTCATCCTATTAGAACCATACCACACAGAGTTGTAATAACTGACAAGACTACAAATGTCAGTTTTAGTCAATGAAATTGTATGACAAATTTGGTATAGCACTATGACTTAGTAAGATAACAATATACACCTCATTAATAAGTGGCATCTAATTTGTATCTAAGCGTGATAAATAAACATACAATCATGAAGCAGATCTAGTAGAAATCTTAACATAGTATAATCTTCAATCATTTCTCAAAACATAGGCAAAATATCAAAAAAACATTGTTAACCTACTTATCAGTTCATCACATTTGAAGCCAAGATTGTCAGTTGATTCTAACTATTTCTATATGCCTTCTGGATTCAGACACTAATGAACCAATAGCTATCAGCATGACTTTTGCTGAAATACTGTTACATTAATGAGTTTAGATCAGCTGCTCAAACAGTTTGGCTGAAAAAGATGTCTGCTCAGGAAATATACTGGGGTGGGGGAGGTGAATATTAATGTTAAGTTTTAGCCGATTAAATTTAGTTGATTACAAACATGATCCTTGAAACCTTTTTGCATTCAGCTTCATTAACTATAGCGTCGCATAAATTAGACTGTGTAAAAAACTGCCTTATTTATTTTCACGTAAAAAGCACTGAGACAAGTTCTTCTCTTTATTATACAATTCATAACCCAAATGGCATCCTATGTTACACATGTGTAAACCACTAGTGAATTTGTCACTATCATAATGAAGTCAGCATTATTCAAACCTAGAAGTTATTCCCTCAGTTGTGCTATACTTCTATATTATCCTGTCTGAGACTGACACAAACTCCAGTGGGGTCACATATCCCTAGAATTAACATTCTGGTGTGAAAAGGCAATGGGGATTTACATATGATATTGCTTAAATTAATTCTTTCTGTGTTGTCTTCAGTACAGTACATCCCTGGAGCACCTTTAGTCATTCAATGCACATGGAGTGAGAAAGCTCTCTGTATATTAGTCTATTAAAGGAATCAGAATATGAGACATCAGTTATGTAACTTGACTTTATGGAAACACTCCTAATGTAATGATAATGATTGAACTTCCCCTAAAAGTTATCTGAGCAGATAACTCAGAATTGTGTAGACCAAACTATTTGCTTGAACTAGGAAGGGGAGAAGGACTAGGAAGGAGAAAACCACATCTATCATCTTTTAACCAACACTTTACTAAATATTAAAAATGTTAAAATACTTCACTACACATTCAAATACATTCAGGACAGTCTAACTGGACAACCTGAATCTGAAATTCCAAACATATTATTTTAAAAATATTTTAGCAACACATGTCGTATATAGTAAGAATCAGCATTTATCTTGTTTAAGTCAGTCACCAGCACTTGGGATTTGTTCAGCACCAGGGTTGTATCATAAATTCCTTAAGGGAATTCACAATCCACCAAATGACGTATTGTTATTATCACCAAAAGGGAACCATACTCAACAAAACAGTGGGCAACAATTCTATGGTGTATAATTACAGTTGCCTTTCTGCAGTATTAAATGTTTTCACATTTCAGTAAAAATAAATAAATAAAAAGAAAATTCTTACATTTTCCTCCACCCATAAGCACCTAAAGATATTAGTTTTATATATAAACAATTCTTTATCTTGATTTTATGAATAAATCCCACCTATGCTATTCCTTCATCAGAACATCTGGATTTTCCTTTCTTTCTAACATTACTCCGGGATTTGAGGCTTGGGTTCTTTTGTTTTGTAGGGTTTTTTTTGGGGTTTTTTTTTTGAGTATATGGCAATATATTAAATATAGTTATCAGCTACATCTACATTATATTTAAGATCTTGTTTTTCTGTTGATTACTGTAAATGGCTTGACAAAACCTATATATACATATGTTCATTTTTTTTTAGGAGTATAAAAGATTATGATGCTCCACTTTATGAGATTTGGCAGCTTATGCAGTATTGTTGGTATCATAATATAGCTAAATTCCTCCAAATTTCTCATCCAGAGTGTCCTTCTGAAGGATTTCCAAATAATATGTAATCAGAATTGATAGAAGTTCTATATTTATACTGGAATAAAGGTCAATAGACCTAACTCGTAGTTCAGGAAGTTTCATATGTTGTTTTGTGCAGGAAACCACATGATATTCTGTATTGGTGTACTAGAATTAAAAGGTCTTAGAGTGCATTGAATATCAAAAGACGAATAATATAGCTATATTACACTTCCTGTCATTTAGAGAGCCCTGATGAGCATGCCCATACAGCATAAGTGACCACGTGACATACACCCTTGAGCAAGGAATGTCTGAAATTTGGAACTGACATTTGGAATGAAAGCATCATAGCTATATTCATGTAATGCTAATGAATAATTGGGCATTGCACCAATAAATTGTGACCT
The DNA here is from genome assembly GCF_002078875.1 of Numida meleagris. NCBI lineage: Eukaryota > Metazoa > Chordata > Aves > Galliformes > Numididae > Numida > Numida meleagris. The sequence continues at coordinate 157,222,265 of NC_034409.1, read as the reverse complement.
TGAACATTTCCATGGTGATATGGCATGTTATGCAGATTTATTTTCTTACATTGACATTAGCTCACAGAACTATATACGAGAACCTATTTCATTATGTTACTTATGTCCCATTTCAGTATGGTATGAATTGTGCTATACCACTTCTGACATTCAAAAGCAGGTAACAGATCTATGCTAGACAAGAAATGTGTGATAGCAATTGTCCTGAGTAATCTAAGAACACATATGACAAAGATTCTCATACTGTCTCTTACACTCTCCCCACCCCTTATCTTTATCTTCTTTTCTTTTCAGTATACACATACACCTAATAATTCACACCCTGTTCACACGTTCTCATCTTAACTTTCTAGTAAATGATTTGTCTGGGTTAGTTTTTGTTGTTTCATTTTGTTTTTCTGAAGGTGTTTCCTGTCACCTTTCAAAGCGTTGCATCCACAAGACCTTCAGCAGTGGGAGAGCAATTATGAATGGAAATATGAGAGCTGGTATCTTTGAGAGCTGGTATCTTTGCCTAATGCACAAGAAAGAGTCAGTTACTCTACTGACCCAGTTTGTAGATAAGGAATTGTACATCTGTCCTACCTTTCTAAAAGTATGTACTGTCCACCAAACCAATGAAAAACAAACATGAAACAAATGCACTCTGAGAACAAACTTAAGGATTTTTGTATAAGAGTAAGTAGTTGCTGTCATCATGGATTCACCTAGCTTGTAATGACAGTAATCCTAGAGATCCTTCATATTCTAACTGTAGATTGAACTTTGCAGCCTTTCCAGTTGGTCTTGCTTGTCACACTTAATTTGCTCTAATTTTATTTTAAACAATTATTAAATACAAATGAAAACACTGAAAGCTATTTTGCTCCATTAGCCTTGTACATTCCATTCTATACTCAGTCCCTACATCAACAACTGCCACAGCAATACTGTTTCTTTCAGAATCAAGACAAAACATGGACCAGATCCAATTTTTAATCAGCTGTACAGATGGGTTTATTTCACAAATGCACTAGGCTGAACAGATGGAAATTCCTGAATGCCTGACAAGGTGTTAAAATGGTTACTGAGATTACAAAGGAATAAAAAAGCAGGACTGGAAATTATAGTTAGTAAGGACTCTTAAGGGCTTACTAGTTCAAAACTTAAATTTTGTCCTTGGTGTGTGGAAAATGGTTGGCAGAGGGCAAAACGGTAAATACAGATCACATTAGCTACAATAACTGTTTTTCTATCCCTTAAGAATACACGCAATCTTATAAATATCTAAGTCAGTTGTTGTACCTGATACCTGATACCCACTGAAACCAGCCAAAAGCATGACATAATATTTTTGACTATCCAAAGGCAGAACAAATAGAGCAGCAGTTTGTGCTCAGTGGAACACTAAGCAGCAGTTAAAAAATCCAGCAGGTAACAGTGGAGAAAAATAGCTTTATATACACTTAATGATATAATGCTTTTGAACATTTTATTATAAACACACAGATTTTATGCCTAAAATAAAATTAACTGAATTATTGTACTTGACTGAACAGGTTACAGAATTCATCACCTCATGAAGTACGATGCCGATTTACTATTATGATGCCAAATATTCTAAACTGTGTTTTGGAAATAACACAATAATATAAGAGGTCATGAATAACTGTGAACATTACAGATTTCCATACTCCAATTTGCAAGAATGGACAGATGCAGAGACAATGACATCTGTATGCTAAGAACACTAAGCTTTCCTCCATCATTAACAAGGTAAGTTTGGGGTCATTCAGAGAAGAAATAAGGTGTCATAAGTGCCTCTGCAGTCTCTTAATCTACATGGAGTTGGGACAGTGGTGAATGGGAGAATCTAGAACAATTTGTACTGGAAGCTGCCACCGTAATTTAATGCAGAGCCTTGTTGTGAATATTTTATTTATAATGTGCTCTTGTGTCTTTGACCTTTCAGTGCTATGAATAAGAGATGTTTATTGTCAAAAAATTTAGTTTTCCTTCCATGTTAAAGACACAGTTCAGTGACGAGCACAATACTCAATAAGATAAGCATATCAGTTTTTACTGTTTATTAAACTGTCTGTGATAATACGTAAATAAGTGCTTACGTGACACTGTAGAAACAGCAGGTACCTCTAAATGGATTATATGCAGATAAGGGAAAAAATATTTTACTAGATCCCAAAGGATTTGATGATCAAAAAAGGCAGTAGTACTCATTTTAAAATGTAGCTTAGAAAAAAAGAAAAAAGTATTTTAGAAGTAGACACTACATTCAAAAGAATGATGGTGTGACTGGCATGGTGGACTAGTCAGATGACACAAAGACATACCTATTCCATAGATAGTTTTTTAAGGGTTATAAAAGTCAATTTTATTCTGACTCTGAACGAAGTAACACATACCTATGGGGACTTAGATATATAAATAAAGGAAACATGATTAGGAAATATGATAATATAGGTTCATGAAAAACAAATTCAGACGGATGAATAAAATTTTATTTGACAAGAATAGTGGTAGTATAATAAAAATAATAGTGGTTATGTGACATTGATTTCTATTCCATAAATAAAAAATTGACACTTCACAGCATTTTACTAGTGAAACTAGACACTACTTCAAGTCTTTACACATTAAATTAATAAAAAGTGGTTAATAATTAAATGTAAAAATTTAATGGTAAACAGAGAATCATGATCAACCAGGTTTATTTTTACTGGTATCCTTCAGGGAACAAATCTTGGCTCTGTGATTCAAGATTTTTATCAATAAATGGGACAAAATTATTAGAGATGAAGTTTGCAGAGAAATGAGTATTAAGGGAAAAGTGAATAATTAAAATAAATCACTGATTAGGAGGAATTTTGGATCCTGATGCAATCTGGGCCCAAGCAAGCTATGTACTGCAACATGACCAGATGTAAAAAGCATGAATGAGCAATGGAGATGATGGTGGGCAAGACACAAGAACAACAACAAAAAAACTTGCTGGGGAAGTAGTTACATATAAGGGCCATTATGAATAATCAGTTGAACATGAGTTTACAATACAAGGCAGTAAACAAGGTTAATGTGTTTCTTACATAAATTGCATTCTAATTACTAATATAATTAATGCAGAATGTCATGTTAAAATAGGACTAATGCTTTATTTTTGTATATCATGCAGATGTGATCATTACTAGAATAGTAATGTTGCATCAGAAAAAAATCTTTCAGGATGAAGGAGATCAGAGAACTAGAAGGCTGCTTCAAGGCTCAAGAAGTGGACCTGTGAATCTCAACAAATCAGAGAATAACCTTTAATTATATTAAGAATTTTCTGACAGGTGATGCTTTAATCTGGCAGACACAAGTACAGCAAGATTAAATTACTAAAAACTTTAAATCAACATACTTAAAATATAATCCATTATTTAATAAATAAATTTAAAAAAATAAGAAAAAAGAATCAGAAGTGCCTAGACATTCACTGCTATTGAATATTGCTAAGTTAGAAATATTTTCTTCCAAAACAGAGATTCCAATAACTAACAAGATAAAACAATTGGATTAACTGATAAAAAGGAATCCTGGAGCATTTGCAATGCAAATATTCATGTGAGATTATCACATGCTCCTTCCTGTCTTTATTAAAAAAAAATGAAATTAAAGAATATCACCAACATCATAGTACATTCACTTGGTGAAACACTGAACTAGATAGAGTCCACACAAATTCCATGCCTGTAGCAGAGTCTGCATTCCATAACAGGTAATACTGACACATAAGTGTCATTCCTTTGTTTAAATAAATTGAAGTTAACATTTTCATCAATATACATAATAGCTTCATACTATTGTACAGAGTAATCTAAGGAAATGTAGTTAGAGTTTTTAGTTTCTGAATTTTATAATTTATAATAGGTAATGATTATGAAATTATTAAATAAATTTATAAAAATGCGTTACTTCATAAAAGAGCACAAAAGGTAGATTAACCATCTCACCACCACTAGATTCAACATAGAGCATTTAAAGAAAATATATTTTATCCAAATAAGGAACTAGATATCAAACTGCACATTATGCAGACCAAGAAATACTAAGATGAAAGACTACCAATGAAAATATCTGCAATCCTGGAGATTTTGTGAAAAAACATCACTTTCTTTAAAGGAAAATTACAATGAGATGCTAATCTTGGGAAGAAATTATAGATACATGAGTGTAATCCTAACGTTCTAGCTCTCAAATAAGAAAGAAAATCAAGGTCCAGATCATTGGAGATTTTTTAAAAACTCGTGAAATATTTTCCAATATAAAGATAATATTGTTATTAGATTCTGTACTCTTTGCAAAATTCATTTTAAGTAATTTAATTTTGCCAAACTCACACATTCCCAAATTTACATTTATAGGACAGCACAATCAATTAGTCTGATTCTATAGAGTGCCCATTGCCATAGCAGACGGGCATTAATTTACAAAATTAATAATATTAACAATTATTTATATGAACTCCCCATCCTTAATGAAGCATTGCTGCTGCCTTTAGAAGAATTAGAAAATGTCATTTAATTTCTAGAATATAGAAGAACAGAACTCAAATTAAATACATTAGTAAGATACACTATGGATTTATAATTTATTTCATCTAATTTTAAATGTTACAACTTAACCATCTAACTACCCCTTACCTACCTAGATCATGAAGCAGAGTGCATCCTCTGTAAGAGCACAGATGAAGGTGGGAACAGGTACACTGCTTGCTGAAAAGCAGACGGAGTCAGCTTTTCAGAGGGAGTTTTTGCAGGCTGGATAAATGGGAAACAGAAACCTCATGAAGTTCAACAATGCAAATATCCTGCCTTTGGGAGGGAATAACTCCATGTAATAATGCAGGCTGGGGGCCAACTGGGTAGAAACCAGCTTTGGCGAAAAGAACCTAAGGGAGATCTATGGAACACATGTTGAATGTTCTCTCCTCTGTGTTACCTTGTGGTAAAGAAGACTGGCTACATAACTGTTCAAGCAAAAATGTAGTCAGAGGGCAATGATCATTTCTCTCTGTTCAGGGCTTGTAAGACTGCAGCTAGAATACTGTGCCTGGTTTGGGCTCTCTGAGCTACAGATTGAACCTCCAGCAAAGCCTTCCAGCCTAAATTATTTTATGATTCTGTGACTAGTACTTACACACAACTCTGCCAGCTCCATGAAGGATATGAGCCAAAGAGAACTTCATACTTTAAAGCCTACACATTCAGTTTAAGTCTTAGAATCTTTGAGCTCTAGACAATGTGACTTCTCACATAAATGAAGGGCTTGATTTCACCTGAAGCCTGAAGTCACTCAGGCAACAAGTACACTTGCTGAGAGCTGGGTCTTCCAAGCCAAAATGGGTGAAGTACAGAAACTAGATCAAGAAGTATTCTAGTGTCCTTTCAGGTCAAAGTAAAAGCTCACATTTTGAAAAGCTGAAGTTCCCCCTAGTTAGTCTTGGAATAACATGAATGATAATATGGATAAAAGTCTGCAACTACTGAAAAAGAACCAGGATCACAGAACACTTAAAGTTTGACACTAATCCAAAAGGCATCCATATGCACATCACAGCTTATGAGAGATGATGGCTGAGAAACAAGTCCTTTTCCATACTGTTGGGAGCAAAAATTATCAGACATGAAATAAAAATGACTTTTTCATGACTAATACTATGTTTTTTACTCTTACTGTCTGGGGAACTATTAGGAAATAAATAATCTGTCTGAGGGATTAAAAAAAAAGATGGTGATCTATCAAACATACCAATATTTTATGCATCTCAGGAAGAACCAAAAAAAATAAACAAATCCCAACTAAAATATATTTTCTGTGATGAACTTGGGTAAGGAAATTATTAACAACAGTGCAAAAATAGTACCAAAAAAGGGTGTGAAAATTGATGAGGAAGAGACACTGTTATGAGTAATGGTGGCAAAAGCAGATTAGTTTTGCCATGCCTAAAGTTCTGGCTGTGAAAATAACACTGTTTCTTAAAATAATTGTTCACTTAGATTTCAGTAGATGAGATGTAGTAAATTACAATAGTCCCTAGTAAAATTCAATATTTGCTGTTTAAATATGGCTATTGGAGAATGGAGGTGGTTATAATGAACAGCTTTAGCACAGTAATTACATGGTTATAACAGTTACTTGGGAAACAGGAAACCTGGTCCCCACAATCTACAATGAAGCATTGAAAGATGTCCTCATCACCAGGCTGGAATAGAACTACTTTCTAATCTTCTTTAGAGATTGGTCTCTTGTACAACCAAGAATGCAGAATTTATAGCTATGAAAGAAAAGCCTAATAAAGCAAGCACTGACTTGACAAAGGGAAGTACCTGGCTCCAGCCCCTTCTCCCAGGAATTTTATTCAGTGCTGCGCAAATGAAACTCCCTCCTAGGTCAGTAACCCTAACAGAAGACTGTGGAGTCATGCTTTCTCTTTTATGTCTACTTTTGGACACATAAATAATTTTTGTTACTTTACTTTTTTTTTGGTCATATTGACATAGAATGAGCAATATGGGAAGCAATACTTTTTTAAAAAAAAGCCTTTTGATTTATTTTAGTGTGCAGATGGCAACCTTTTTATCAACCACGTGTTCTGCACCTGCCAATGAAATTTAATTATAATAGAATAATAAAATATATTCCTAAAGCGTCCTGGTTACCAGAAACACATAGTGGCTGAACACACTGTTTACATCAGAACTGTAATAATAAATTATCCAGCCAAAACAAACGCACAAGGAAACTATTTGCCTGGAGGAGAACTATTCTGACTAAAGAGATAAAAAGTCAAGGGTGAAGTTTAACAAGATACTCTGAAACCGATTATTTAAATAGACTCTAATGGACATTGTAGTTAGGAAAAGAAGTAATGGGCTACTGGGCACACAAAAGCTTTGCCATTCCAATGCAAAAAAAAAAAAAAAAAAAAAGTTTTCAGCTAGCGGATGTAATTCAGTTCACATCACAGCTACAATCAGAAGGCACATTTCCCTTTATTTTTCATGGATTTTTTTCTCTTTTTATAAGGTGAGTTCCACCGCATTTTCTTTTGGTGCGAACCTGAGGCAGTTTTTATTGCTTAACAACTTACTTTCATCCATAAACATAAATAGGTGTTTAAAATTTGAAAGTAGAAAAAAAGAAGCTCAATTTCTCAGAGAAAGAATTGCACTGGAGATTTTACCATCTGCTAGTACTCGATTACTGAAGCTTTATTTTTATTGGTTTCTGAAAAATATTACTACATTCAAGCAAGTAGATTAAATGCTATTAGGTTTAATATCTTTTTCAACAAAGTAATCTGTTGAAGTGATAATGGATTTTCAAGTAAGTATACTCATTAAATTGGTTTTTACACCATTGTGCTTTCCCTGTTGGCCACATGAATCTCTAAACTTGACATTGCTAATTACTATTATAATACGTGGTATATGAGTACTTGATTAACTTCATACTGTATTTAAAGCAGACACAGAGGTAATTGAAGAATCTTACCACTGAATACAAAGGATGTTTTCAAAGAAGCCAAAAAAATTCTGCTTGCCATTTCATTTGCTAGGAAATTAGCTGCAAAAGATTTCCAGAGCAAAGCTACGAACAATTCAAACCTTGAAATTTTAAGTTTTATTTGAACAGCAATTGGCTAATTCTACAGGTAGAAGACAGGCTCTAGAACTCATCAAAAATTTATCGATGAGAAAGGTCTGAAGCTGTCATGCTTCTACATGTATACCCCAATTTAGATTTTTAGTTACTCTTACTTGAAAAATTGGCTCTGACTCTCCACATGGCTTGAGGCATAGTTTCAATACTACTTTTTGTGTCAAAAACACCTGTCTTTTTACTTTAGTGCCAGAAGGGCTTAGCATCTTGTCAGTGAAGTAACACAGCCTGCACATTTATAGGTGTCACTCACTTTACCATCTGTTTTTTAGGATAACAGTCACCACAATCACCCAGCCTCTCCAGAGGCTTTAACAGTCTTTATGGATTAAGGTTTAGATCTACACTGAAGAACAGCTAGTGGTATCCCACCACTTCCATCTCATCTTATGTGTCCATAACCTTAACTCTGTGAATACCTGATCCCACATGAATTCGGCAACTCTGATACTAAATTTTCTGCCAGTAACTTTCTACCACTTCTTAAAGTGTTACAGCAAATTATTGTCTAAAAAAAGTCTCCGCGTTGTACACTGAGAGAAAACTGTATGAAAACACACACCAGCGCTGGCACCATTTCCAAACCTACATCACAGGAAACTTACTTCTAATCCCAAGAGATAAGACTATGATCATCAGTAATCCTAAATTACATTTCATTGATTAAGTTGTTAATCAGATAATTTGGTAAATGGCTTATTAATAAGTATACACTGTATGAAAATACAGATTTAATTTATCTATTACTGAACAACAACGTTTTATATTAAAGACAGGAGGGTTTTTATTATTCTTTTTTACAGAAAGCACAATTTATTAATTCTTCTTATTAAAATAAACAAGTATATAAATAGTGTCATGGACACGATTACATCCCTTCTACATAACAGTGCAACTAAGAGTTTATTAGATACTGGATAAAAGTCAGAAGACAAAAAGATTTTGATTTATGGTTGACATCTCAATATTACTGTGAGAAAAATGTATAAGCTAATGACATTTAATTTGGACTAGCAGCCCTTAAGTTGCAGTGGCAGGGAGAAAAAGATTTTAATTAGAATTGCATTTAAAGCATGCTCAAATCTTTGCCTCAGCTGGGGACCTATATAATCCTAAAATATGAGACAGGTCCAAGTCTTGCAGCTGTACCAAATGAAAGAGATAATATCAAGCAAGTACCGTTGTGTGATCCGACATCTATATTCTTCCAGAAACAATATGACCTCACCAATCCTTTGGCACATTACATCTTTTTATAACTTCCCTGATGTCAAGGTATTAATTAAGAATCATTTATGTCACCCATGATTTTTCCTGGTCTGGAAGTAGCACTTTATCAGATCTATAACTAGGAAGGGACAAATCAACTCTACAAATACATTTCCATGTTAAAATCCCAGCAAGGAATTCCTAATGATAATGTTTAGGTTGTTAAAAGCTTAATGTCTTCAGATCTAAAGAGCATAATGAGAACAGGTTACATAGGTAAATTTTCTGCTAGCTGAGTATCTTCCAGATAGATATCTAAATGTATAATCCTCTCCAAATTACCTGGAAAAACTCCACCTCCTCTTTTTCTGATCTCATGCATCATAATATACCACTCACAGCTTATTATCCTCTTCGTTACTTGTCTTAGAATAGGACATGTTTAAAGGTGGACAATGATAAGTGAGACTATCCAGACTGGCTATAAAGTTTCACGTGAAGTCTCTTCTTTTCCTTTTATAAAGCAGCAGACAGATGCAGCTTCTGTCCCACATTTCTTTGTAGTTTAGCTGCCTGTCTGCCAAGTTAGACAGTTTGAAAGCAACGGTAAATATAGTCATGTTGACAAAATGAATTTCTAAGCCAGAGTATACCGTACAATGGCAAAAACATGTTTTATAACAAATCTGAGCATAGACTGCATCTGTTGGAGAGTCTAAACAGATAACTTTGTTCTCATTCCACTATCTTGCAGTGATCTGTTTCAGCTTCCTGAGTGAAACCTGCTCATTTCTCTGATGGGAGATAATGGCTACTGTCCAGTCTTTGACTTGTGAGTTTCATGCATGCCGAACCCACTGAAGTGGTTTCTTTTCTCTCTTCCCACTGAACTTGATGTGTTTGTTACTTACTTGCAAAACAATATATCTGTCACCAATGTAGCATACTTTCAGAAGTAATTCATGCCATCACTTTAATATAGCAACACTATCACTCTTTAATTATTGTGGTCTGTGTGGAGACATTTTTCTACTTATCATTAGATGTTGGTTAAGTGGTACTCCTGGCATTCAGTTGCAGCTGGCCAGGGTTTTTCCACTAGGCCCAATTTTCTTCCCATTTTGAACTGGAAAAGCAGCAGCCTAGAATTCCTTAGCCAAGCCAGCTTGTTCACTACATTATGACATTTAGGCTGTGTGGGTGGAGGAGGTTGAGAGTGATACTGCTCTGCCATCCCTATAAAACATTTTAGTCTCTCACAGAGCAACACAGCAGTGTCAAAGTGATGCTTTCATTACTGTGAAAATATTACATGTAGCCATTATTCTTCTCCCTTCAATTAGCGACAGTCAGTTAAACCATGCCCCCAGTCTGCTCTAGCTGTTGGCAACCTTGCCAAGTCAAACTTGTCTCCCATTTGGAAAACAAACTGGCAAAATCTACTGTTCACCAGCCACACTCCACAGATAAGAAAAGAGGACAAGGGAGTTGACTAGTCTGAAAACACTGTGTAATTAATTCACAGGTAAGGAAATGGCACTGGAAAAAAAATAAGGAGATTTTCACAGATATACAGATAACAGTGTTAATATGGTACAACTTCTGGAGTTCTACTTCACAGAGTTCCTTTTATTTTGTCTTAAACCTTTTATGTTTCTTCCCCCTTACCTCCTCGCCTCTCAAGGATTGTGGGAGGAGTTATATACAACGTGACAGGTTTGAACTAAGGAATACTGTTCTAAGAGTTACTTTTTTTTCAACAAGATATATCAGAACAGGTTTGAAAGGTCAACTGTAAGCAGCTGTTCTTTCTTCTGCAGCTGAAATCCAATTCAAATCGGCACAAAATAGAGTTCTCTATCTTGAGTGATAAAGAAAACAAAAAAACTGAAGTTCTTCTGATAAATCCTGTGAGGCAAATAGTCTACCAATATAAATGGGCACAGCTTAGCTGATGTCAAGTAAAATCTCGTTTATTGATAGAAGGAAAGATTTGGGTGCTGTATCTGTATGGGAGATCTCCTAAACAGCTGGTGCTGAGATATGATCAGAGAAGATCAAAGTTTGCATATGTGTTAAATCGACATGAGACTTTAGATGTAAAAAAAAAAATAAAAATCAAGAAGCCTTAGTGTGCTCAAAATAATGGCTCAGAACAGCACTTTTACCATCTTGGATTCATAATCAAAAAACCTGAAGGGAGATAACAGTGAAAACATACCGTAGCCTGTACACTTTGGCTCTAAAAACATGATTTTTTAATCTCTACTTATGCTGTAATTATTTTGGTATTTATTGTTACTTTTGCTGTGGTTTTTTACATGAAACCAAAAACTTATGGCTGTTAAACATGAGAGTATAGTCAGTATACATAAATTCCACGACATTGCAATGTTATTTAGAACAATTCTCTCTAAATAAGCTACTCTTGGTAATTAAAACTTTTTGTGGAAGTTGTTAGGGAAATGGATTTTGTAGCAGTAAAATGAATGACATTTCCTTTGCAAGATTTCTTTACTTAAAATAAAAAAATAAAATGTGTACCTGTCATTATATTTTTTTATGGCTTCGGAAACACTATTCCTATTTTGCCAAGTCTGGCAGTCCAGTTAACTGTTCCAACATGAAATATCATTTTCAAACAAGACTTCTTCAGGTTATCCTTTCATGTGAAAATACTGTCTGCAGTTTTTTACTACTAAAGGTCAGGTAATAGAGCACTTAGACTGAATAACAAGCAGGGATCAACATACTGCAAGTAGTCTGCTACCAAAAGCTTTCTGCTAAATGACAGATGGCTGGCAAGCTGTAAGGAGGCCAATATTAGGACAAACTAAAGGGAAAAAAAAAGGGTGAGGGAGGAGAGGGTGGGGAGAGAAGAGGGTGGAAACATCTAAGATATAGAGAGAATATGTATTAGAATGAACAATGTATTAACATATCCATTTTGGTCAGACACCTGTGGGCATTTGACCTACTTCTATGATGTCCTCCTACAGTGATACGAGCTTTTCTTCTTCTCAGCAGGTAGTAATCTTCAAGGAAGAACTGCAGAGAACTGCAGGTATCCCTACTTACTGATCACCCAAATTGTATTTGGTGATATGGGCATTTCTGCAGTGCATACACCTTTTGCTCTCTTAATTTCCTATTTACTCCAGACAATCCAGAAACAATTTAGCAGAATAAGATTATAAAGTCTGAGAGAAAGTTCAGTACCATCTGCAGTGGAAAGTTCTGTGCACCTTTAATATGCAGTATATTCTGCATTATTTTTACACATTTTATAATCATATACTATAGGTAATTAGTATTGTGTCAGACGACAAAATATTTTGGGTATCGTGTTTGATTTATGTTAACTTACAGTTTCTTTAATTTGTGTATATTCCATGGAACTGTCTATTCAAAGTCAGGAAATCCATGTTATCACCAAGCTCAGATCTTCAGTTGACTACGACCATTCACAAAGTGCATTAGGTTAAATTTAAGCCTGATATATACTGCCAGCTGCATTTGTGCAGCTCCATTCATTTTCAGCTGTATAGGTGCATACAAAAGAACTACCCTATCTGTTTAAAACCATAGTAAATACATTTTATATTCATAGCGCAGTAAGATGGAAACAATGAACAAATGTTGCTATGAAAATCTCTCTCTCAAAATTAAGATCTTTACATCCTGTAGTTCTCTCCTGCTCCCTTTTTCTATATTTCTAGTAGGAAGTAGGAGGGAAAATCCTGCTGATTTCTCAGGTAACAAAGTCTTCATAAAACAACACAATTGCTTCTCATAGTACGTGCTAAACAGGATGTTAAGAATATTAGAAAACTCATTATCTGTCGTGATTACTATTTCATATTGCTCCACTATAGATAACATAAAGGAATATATATTTCAACCTGAAATACACTTTGAAACTGATTAATAGAATTATACAGTTATATTTACATTGCAACAATTTCACATCTGAAGGCAAAATGAAGTTTACAATTGCTTTAAGCTCTGCTCAAATCAACACTTCATCAAATATTAATGAATTACTCCTTGTGACCAATTGCTATGCAAATAATACTTGTGTCTGAATTTATAATTACATTTATTTCAAGATAAAATACATGAATATTTACATTAAAAAAGACTTCCACAATAAAGTGAGTAAATCAATTAAGACTTGTGCCACAGTTTGAATAAACTAATGGGTTTGTTGCTGATTTTGCGGAATGAAGTAACAGTAGTTTTTCATACTAATTTCTAATGATTATGAAAACTTTGTAGTATCCTAAAAAAATATCTATATAAACATTTTGAAATCAAACACAATTGATATTATGTTGCACATTATTCTAACTTTCCAGTTAAAAAGTAAACGGATACTCAACATTTTTGTTGCCTTCGTTATACATTTTATATCACCAAACCTAGAACTGTGTAATAGTAGGGGGAAGCTACATCATTATTAGCATACTTTTTCCGGGAATTAGTTTTTTTTTTTTCCTAATTATTTCTGTGATATTTATAGAAGGAGCTTGCAGAATCAAGGGTTGAATATCATCCTCCTCCTAATATACTATTAGAAGAAAAAAAAAAACTATAAAATCATCACAAAACTGAATGACTATTAACTGGTTCTACAAAAATTGTCAATCATAGAATGGCTTGGATTGGAACGGACCTCTGGAGATCATCTAGTATAACCCCACAAGTTCTCTGGGCAGCATGTTCCAGGGCCTCTCAACCTGCTGAGTGAAAATTTCTCCTCTAACATCTAATCTAAATCTCCCCTCTCTTAGTTCAATTCTGTTCCCCCTTGACTATCACTATCTGCCCATGTAAATAGTCTGTCTCGCTCCTTTTTATAAGCTCCCTTCAAGTACTACAAGGTCACAATGATGTCTTCCTGGAGCCTTCTCCTCTCCAAGCTAAACAAGCCCAACTCCCTCAACTCGTCTTCATAGGAGAGGTGCTCCAGCTCTTTGATCATCTGATCACATCAGTTTTCTTTGCTTGAATTGCAAGATGGTTTGAACATGCTCCTAAAACACAGGTATGTCAAATAACAGAGATTTTTTTTCCCCATAATATACTTTCAAACGTCCTTTTGAAAGGTAGGGGAAATATGCCTCAGGTTTTTCTGTTTCTCTGTCAGGAAATATGAATTAAATACTTGTGTTTTGTCAACACCATGTGAGATACAGAGAGAGAAATAATTTTCCTCTAACTTTCTCTTTTTTGCAGGAATAAGCCATACCAGAGGCAATAATAAGAAAAAGTAAATTTGTAAGAGGTCAGAGAAGGAACTAGCCTATTAGCAGCAATACTACAAATTCCATATTTCTTTTTTTTTCCTAATTCACCAGAGACTATACTAACAGAGAACTCTTTAATTTAACAAGATAGTCATAAAGTATAGAAGCTTTTACTAATAGCATGGCATACTGCTGGTGTTCAGGTTATGAAAGCGAATTATACAGTTTCACAAATGGGATCAACTCTGAGTATACAGTAAAGTCAGAAATGAATTTCACTACTATGAAACAAATACATATAATTAATTACAGTGTGAATCACTCTTGAGGAGGGCATCAAGCCAGCAGAAGACTGAACAATGATGTGCTGTTTTCTACTTTTTGCCATAATGGCAATTTCTTCCTGATGCTCTTTTTCTCTTCTCACACTCAAAGAGATGTCTGGCCACCAGGACAAGAAATAATTTTAAAAACCAACAAATTCAGCAAATGTAATATGTACTGCTATTGCTTTGCACTATTGCTGCTACAGTGGTGAACTAGTTGTACACCTACCATATAAAACGATGCTCATGAACTATATTGAACAAGTATGCTTGTACAAAACAGATTTATGATAACTATCACTCAAATTTCACACTACTACAATTTCATAATGGTCTGAAATAGGAAAGCTTTATCTCCCAGCACTACAGAGTTAATGCTGAGCTATTAGCCATGCATTAGAGGAGGGACTGGAAGTCCCACCAGCAACTTAATGCAGCCACCGTAGCCAGAGCCATGCATTCAGTGAAGCAGTACTTTTCCTTTTGCTGTCAATCTTCAGTACCAGAGCAGCAGGGTTTTATTTTATCTTTCCTTTTTTTCCCATTTCACAAGGGTATTTAAAATTTGATCACAACAATGGTTCAGTTCATATGCATATTACAAACTGCTTTGGGGACTGCTCAGTGCAAAATGGGTGGATAATGTTACAGATTAACTTGACTCTGGAGTGTGAACTGTCAGCTATATCCTTCAGCTGGGGAAAAGATTTTAAACACTACCTGGAAAATTGTGAGGCCTAATCTTTCTGCTGTGCTGGCTTGCAGTATAATCCGCATAATGTGAATGTGCTTTCCATCTGACTGAGGCAGGCATGCTGCTAAGTGATTTGAGCGATTTGCCTGGTATAATAACCAGTTTTCTCTGTCTCACTGCATGCCAGGAACTTCCTGAAAATCTTTGCCTATGGCTTGACACAGACTGCTGAGTAGCCACAAAACTGTTTGATAAAAGCACCCGTTTTGTCCAGTATAAATCAATAGAATCCTGCTGCAATAGCTGTATTTGACTACAGCACTCAGCTGTTATCAAGTAGAGGACCTGTTCTGACTATTTTAACTTCAGAGTATGTATCTTTTTCCCAGCTGGTCTTCGACACAGCAGGGATGGCTGTGGTGTGTGCTCAGTATTTTAGCCAAAGAATGTTCAAAATTCACAGCAGTCCACTGGCCTCCAGACAAAGATTAACTGAAAATGCATTTCAATGCAGATACCAAATTATTTTCCAAAAGCAAAGTACACAAAGCATGATTCCTCAAATATGAGCTTATAAACCTGAACTGGAAAGATTTTCCAGTAATTTCTCCTGTCTTTCATACCTGACACCAGGGTATTTTTCTAGGACAGCCTCACAAGTAATTATAAAACTTGAAAATAGTTGAAAGAATTTATTGCCAAGGAAAGGAAGCTGGAAAAACTCTCCTAACATCAATTTCAAAATGTTATTGTCCTCACTTCCTCTGTACTGTATTTTTGCTCATTAAAGCAGTTTTTAGGTAACAAGACACAGTATGTTTTCTGCATAGCACCATGGCATTGCATGAATAATTAGCTTTATTCTCCCTAAAATTGGAATTACTTATGGAGAAAAAGAAGACATGTTTTTCTTTTCTAAAGCTTTATGTTATTAGAGTTAGAAGAAGTGATACAAGTTAAATGTTTCTGTGTTATTATCTCTTATAACATTTAATTTTTTTTACATCTCTCAGAACATGGAGAAAAGATGCCAAAGCATATGCAATACCAGTAAATTGGTCTGACAAAACAACAAAGAATTTGGTGATTTGAAATTTCACTTGCAACATGGGGTTGATAATCTCATACCAACTCTTGGTTCTACTGCAGTTGTTAAAATTTTTGACCTTTACCCCAAAGAATCCAGTTTTCCAACCTTTCACAGACTTCTACAACAAAAGAATATTTATACTTTACTACGGTGTAAATGTGCTATAAGAGTAGCACTTTTAATGATGGTCAAGCAGATAGTGTTTTTATGTTCCCCAGACATAAAAAAAATAAATAAAAACACCTCTAAAAACATGACTGGCTAGGACTGGGCTACCCCTAGCAAGTACTGCTATACGGAAAGGATGTTTCCTTACAAAGACCAACAGAGTATCACAGTCTAGGAGATGGCTGGCAATTCTAGCATTGGTTGTATACCGAACAGACTCTGCTTTGGATGCAAAATTATTAGGGAAATTTGGAACACTTTTCTAAAATACGTCTAGCTTCTTCTAACTTGATTTGCAGCTGACTTCCAAATTTCAATTTTTATAATTTGAAATCAACAATTTAATTTTCTATTCTGAATCAGGACATACGGCACGGTTAGCTTCTCACCCAAGTTCCTGCAAGAGTGTGAGAATCCTTGCAAGTTATCTATTCTATTTGAATTAAAAATAAAATAAAATCAGTAAAGATTTCCTATATATTTGCTATATTACAAGAAAGAAAAAGAGAGAGAGAAAGGAAGGGAGGGAAGAGAAATGAGAAAGGAAGCGTGCATATGCCCAATGCTAGACTGTAAAAAAAATCAGCTTGAACATCTGTGTGCAGATATGACATGCTAATATAGCCAAACACAGTAACAGCCAAAGGGGATCTGCTGCTTAGCTGCCTCAAGTAATTTACAGTAAAGTTGTCTCCTAAGCATACACAGTTAACTTACACATACAGTTTCCCTAAGGTTTTTGAAAATGCTGCAGGAGACTCAACATGTTCAGAACCACTAGGTGGTTCCTGTTAGTGACCGTCTCCCCATTTCTCCAAATGACAGCGTTTTTCTCCGAGTCTCAATCTGACCTTTTCAAGTAAATTCTATGGAAGACTGAAAAAATATTTTACATTTCTATTCCTTTAAATAAATAGATATTACGAAAAACATGCAGGAAAAATGAGTTAGCACAGTTTTCACATATACATTCAGAATTGCTTTGTGACAGTCACAGTTTCTCCTTTACTTTGTTTGTGGTTAAGGCAAACTGATCATTTTGAATCCTTGAGCAGGCACAGCAAGCCTTGCTGTAAGCTTGCTAATGACCAGCTATATCTCATGCTTGAACACAAAGAAGAAAGTTCAAATCTGCCTAAGGTTTAAAAACGTTAATATCTGCTTGTTCTCTTATAGGAGCAGCTCAATCTGCGTCTGCTAAATACACAACCTAAGTTCTATTTAAATTTGAGTAAGCTATAGTGAATTTGTTTTGGATAAATTATAAATATGAATTGACTTTGGTTAGAATTTTACTAGAGATTTAATCTTCATCTGACACTTGTATGAGATGGAGCTTTAACTCATTAAATTATGCACATCTCCAATCCATTATTTGGTTTTACCGCATTAATTAGTTGCATACTGAGCAACAAAATTAGTGTTTGCTTGTCTTGAACACAGACATC
Source organism: Numida meleagris (assembly GCF_002078875.1). Lineage (NCBI taxonomy): Eukaryota > Metazoa > Chordata > Aves > Galliformes > Numididae > Numida > Numida meleagris. The sequence goes on along the minus strand of NC_034409.1, from coordinate 157,204,380 downwards.
AGGACACAAAAACAGAACAAGCAGGTATAGTATAAAAGCATAATTTAACATTGCAAAATCATTAATAACATTTCACAACACAGCTCAGATTTAATACAGAAATAATGGTCTTAACTGCAAAAAGACAGATGGAGACTTGTGATATGGCTGCAAAAACAAGGTGCATGAAAAAAATGTGCAAGTATTAAAACCTCCAAGTTAAGAATGGAGGTTGCAGAGTATGCAGGAATGATGTCTGGTAAAACCAAAATAATCCTGCAGAGCAGGCAAACAGGCAGGGTGTCTGATGGAAACAGAATAATCCTGCAGAATATGCAGAACTAGTACAAGTCATGATCCCAAAAATAAATGTCAAGAGCAGATGAGATCACCCAGTTTTCTTCTGTGGAGGAAGCAGAGGAACACAGAACACCAGGGGAGTTTTATGGGGGAAGAACAGGAAGGAAGAAGGCAGTAGCATTCTGTTCTGGCTTCCCTCCTCAAACTGTTCTTTGGACTGACAGATTATAGCTATCAGAACAGACTAAAACGACCAGTGGTATTGTTCACTTGTAACCAATTTAAAATAAGCTTATCATGGGCAATTGATAGTGATTAAGAACTAACCATTGGCAATGGGCATTGTTAATGAATAACAGTTCAGTAAAATGTCATTTTGAAACTTGAAAGTGGATACTTTTGGAGTCTTCTAAATGTTCCCATTTGATTTATTAACTTCCTAGTATATAGATATCTACAAATATTCAGTTGCAACATTATGTTTACATTCTAAAATTTAATGGGACTTTAAAGCAAGGAGTGACTGAATCATATGCAACATTTCCACCTGACTGCTACTTTCTTATAAACCAATGTAGTCTTTAGGAAGTTCCAGTCTTTTTCATCATCTTTCTGTACAAAATGATTGTAAGCTTGGGAAAACACAAAAAGCAACATTAAGTCTGTCTATTGTTCTGGACTATATGAACGTACTACATGTGGGTGTGCATGTGTACATATATATACCAGATAAAGGGAGTGTTAGGATTCATCTTTTTATCTAAACTGAGATGATTTCTCAGTGTACGAACATTCACTTCTGGCATTTTGAATTCACTATATGTATGTATACACAAAACACACATATATTTTACAGGTTTTAGAGAAACACAGGGTGAGGGAAAAAAAAGAGAGAATATGGAGCTCACATCTCTGTCATATTCTCAAACCAAATCATTATTGAGAGTTTTATGGATTAGTTTGGTTTCTATATACATAGTTAAAGCTTGTCTCCCTCGTCATGAGACAGAGTTGCAGAATAAAAGCCTTAGCATACAGAAAATCATAGAAGAGCAAAAAAGAGAACCACATACACACACAAAAAAAAGTTTTTAATGATTTTGAAAATCTATAATCCTTTTGTTTCACTTTTCAGTCTATAAAAAGAAAGAAGGAAAGAAAATGCAGAGATAACTGCTACACTTCCTCCTTATTTAATGACATATTATCTGATGTTTATTTCTACATCGCTGGAATAGTTTATGGAAATAATGATGTTAATAGTGAAGATATCAGTGGGCTTGTTAATTTGTAGTGGCTATTTCTCCTGACCTAATTTCCTTTCCTGCTTGCATACTGTTTGAAATTTCATCTGACTACAATCAGGTTTATTGGAAATATTAATGTATGTGCTTCTCCATAAGCCACCAGCAGGGTAATTGACTTGAAAGATGAATTACAGCATCTGCATTAACAGAATATAGTGTTGTACTGTGGAGTTTGGCTCTTTGTCCTTTACTGCCCTCACTTCCTTCATTCTGAATGTGATTCCAACAATTGAGAACTTTCATTTTTATTATGAGAGGTGGCTCTATGAGAGCATCATTAATAATACACATTACACACTGTATATAATAGAAGATTGTTTATCCAATGGCTGGGCAATGTCCTGAAACTTAAGTAATTACTGAAACAAATTTGAATTGCTATGAACTGAAAAATCCTTCATCATGGTCACGGATGTGTGATACAAACATAATTTTTTAAGCTTATTTGCTTTAAAATTAAAAAAAAAATAAAAAAAATCCACACTTTTAGATAAGAAAACATTCCCAAACTGTTCAATAAACATTTTCCTAGTGAGAAATGACTTTGAGAGAGAAAAAAAATCATTTAAATCTTGTATATAAACCCATACTGAGGTCTGTCCTACTTGCAAAAGTGTTTAAGCATGCAAAAATCAAGCACACAAAGAGATATAAAGGCAACTTGGAAGCAAAAGTGTGGAAAGAAACTGGGGCTTCTCCAAATGCAATGCTCATGTTATTTGGGTTTTATATCTTTATCATGGCACTGCTGAATTTAAGTACAACTTTTCATGACAAAATTAAATTTTCTTTAAAAAGAAGTCAAAATACAAAAATACAATTCTGATGATGTTTCAGCATTTCCTGTTATTCAGTAAAGAAGAGTTTAATACAAAATCTATAAGGAAACTATAGAGAAAGACTTTGTTTTTGACAATTTATATCTATCAGTGATATAGCTTCCTCTAAGATCATTTTGTGATCACTTCTTCCCAGTATTTCCGTACTTCCCTTCTTAACTATTTATGCCTTCTTGATAGCACACTGACATACAAGATTCAGGGAAAGGAGGCAGTGGGAAAGGTATTTTATTTTGTGTAACAGAAATGCTTCTAATAAATCTCTATTCCATCTTCATGGAAGTATGGATGATGAAAGGATAAGAAGAGTGTCCCCAGATAAACTGAGATACTCAGTGGAAAATAAAAAAAATGGAAGATACTTGTTTTGCTATTGGTGAAGGAATCAGACTAATGATTAGCCATATTAATGGATCAAATTAGTTTTCCAGATACAAAAGCTAGACAACTGACTAGAAAGTCAGTGAAGCACTCATGTTATCATCCATACTATCAATAACAGTGAAAGACTATTAGCAAGTTTCTGTCCTGATTTCTTCCCTCCAGCTCCTTCCGTGACCTCTTAAGCTTCCTCAACCCATATACTGTTCTTACACTTTTAGGATCATTTTCTGATACTTGTCTCATACTGGTGTGAAAACATCAAAAATGCTTTCTGCTTCCTATTTCTAATTTCTTGAGTACTAATTTATCTATTGCTTGCAGTATATTTTTCTATTTCTCTCTCACATTTAAATTTTACCTAAAATTATTTGTTATGAATATTTAATAGTTACAAAAGCACTTCTTGTTTCTCCCATGCCTTAGAGTGGCATCTTTTGTTAATAAAATACATTAGATATACATTTCACACAATTCATAGGACTTTATATCATTATTTATTTTTAAGTAAGGAATTGCTTCCTCCATTCTCTCCTAAAAAGCCATAAAATATTAGGAAATCATCATTACCACAATATCATTACAATCCCACACACGTTCCAAAAAAAGGTATTTCTGGTGGTGACAAATAAAATCATTCAGAGCATCTGCCCTTGGACTTGGACATTCATGAAACAAAGATTTACTGTACTTTTGTTGACCTTAATTTCACCTCAGTCAATATAACCTTTTGGGTTAATAACTTCTGATGCTCACCTCCACAAAAGTCAGTATCACACAAAGTATGTGATAGCATCAGCTTCAGTTAAAGTTGAAAAATAGTTTCTATTATAGCTACCTGTTTTCAAACTCCCTTTCTTATTGTTGCCTCAAGAGCACTCCAAATAACTTGAAGCATTCAGAAATCTCTGCCCTATTCCAGTTATTACTCTATAATATGATTTTGTGTCTTTGGCCAGTGATGGGAAATCATGGATGAAGTAGACATTATACACAAAGGAGCTGTCTAAAGAGTTTACATTTAGTTATAATTCTGATAACAACTTTTGTCAATGGACAGTTTTACCCTTTCTCTTCAGCAGTCAGTCTCAGTAAGAACTACATGGAATGAATATCTTCTTAGCTGATGTTGGCATTCTGTCAAAATTTCTGTTTTAAAGTTTCTTAAGCAGATGATTCCTTGAAAGCAATGGCACTTATTTAGTTAAGAAAATTTCAATAATTTATTCTAGAAAGAATAGCAACATGGTATAGGGTATTTGAATACAGATAAAACTATATTAAATACAAACATATATATATGTGTATGTATGTGTTGCGTATAAATGTACTTGAGGTTTAGCCTCCATTTTCTCAACTATGAAAAGGCCAAACCAAAGCAAGGTCTAATTTATCTAACCTAGCTTTTCACAGAAACTCTGCTCTTTCACTGTGGTAGCAACCTCTTCAAGAAAAACACTCCAAGCTTTTTTCCATGCTCACGAGTTACTCATATAGTACAATGGGACTCTTCCCCATATCTTTTAGAATGCAGATGTGTCAGTATGTTGTGGTTTGTCTTAGTTTCAGCTGGGATTAAATTGTTTTCTTCAGAGCATCTGATATGATGCTATTTTCTGCTTCTAGGAGAAAAGAATGTTGATAACACACCAATGTTTATACTTGCTGCTAAGCAGCATTGTACAGAGCCAAAGCCATTCTCACCTAAAGGTCCAAGGAGCTGGGAGGGAACAGAATTAGGACAGCTGACTTAAACTGGCCAAAGGGATATTCCATGGTGGCAGCCCTTCCCCACCTAGTGGCCCAGCCTGGCACTGAGTGCACAACAATCACTCAGCAACAACCAGAACACTGGAGTTCTACAACTGTCTTGGCTGAAGCCAGGGCACATTACTTCAAAAGCAGAAAGTCCTCCAAAACTAGAAAGTTCTAAGACATGAATAGACATGAAAAGATATCTCCTCTACACAATTTTCTATTTCCCTGTGCTGCTTTCTATAAGGTAGAGTACCAAGTTACTATTTCACAAGAGAAAGGGGAGGAAATATATTTGAATGCCCCAGATTAATGTTGGGATTATTATAAATATCACATAAATTCAGGAGTAGGAAGAATGGAATTTCAGGAATGTATTTTTTTTCCCAAGTATAAGCAGGATGAACCATCACAGTCAGATACTTCTTTGAAGTTAAAGAAAAAAAATGATTTTTTTCCCACTTTAAAATACTCATATAATACTTTGCTTTGGTTTTATACAGTTTTTTTAGCAACAGAGATCTTGCAGTATCTCTCAAGTTGGCAATTAAACTGCAAGCAGGAAATCGTACTTATTATTCTTGTAAGAGAAATTGAAGAATTCTAAAGGAAAAGGAATTACATGCAAGAAAGAGCCAATTTGTACTTTAAAGTGCAATGCAAATGGCACTTCTCATCCTTGAAGTCTGCCCCTCCCCTTATCAACTACAGTTAATAATATTAAACGTAAATGGACAACTGTTCTTCTGTTCAGCAAGGTGGAAATATATTGCTGGTGCTATTCAAAACTGCAGAATAAAATCCACACTGTTATTGACTTGAACACAGCTTTGCATTTAAGTCTGAAGCCCCCAAACTTATGGAGAAAAAGGAAATTTTCTAATGGCAAAAACATACCCTACAGACACAGCATGCATCCATGGCAATGATAATTCTGATTTCAATTAGAACTTACTAGCTCTCTTGTGCCTCATTTTTACAAGGAAAATAAAATTGTGAAAGGCATTGCTGTGATTAGCTCCTAGAGCCACCTTTTCTAAGTAGTCTGAAGTGACAGCCACAGGGGTAAAAATGATTGTACTAAAATGTCTACTAATGAGGCCCCTGTAGTACTGCTCCAAGAAGGACCATTATATGCTACATTTGTCAATTTCATCTCTTTGGCTTTCTTTTTATCATCTGGAAATACACTGATTAAAAGAGCTGGGTTTTTTTAAGGCATTATTCTTGTTTAACCTTCATAATAATGCTCATTGCCTTCCTGTGCAGCTAAAATGTTCCAAATTAAAGCTCCACACTTCCTACTGACTTTTGGTTAGTTTCTTCAGATACATAGTTTATGATAACAATGCACAAACTTCTGCTCCTTGTAGAAAGCGAAGCATGAAAAATACCTTCACATTTCCTTATTAATGCAAAACAATGAGTCAAATGGAAAATCATAAAACTTATTCTGTTTTTGTTGAAAACAACACAAGTCCTAATATCTCTGTGATGATCAAATCAACAAGGGAAAGAAATAAGAAAACCTGGTATAAAAAAATTAAAATTACTGCACATGTGGTTCTTAAGAAGCATGATTAACTTGTGTACAAATTAATCAGTTACATTCTAGGAAAAAGGCAACATTCTCCAGGAATGGGCAAAATTGCAGAATCACAGAATTGCAGGGATTGGAAGGGATCTCAAGAGATCATCGAGTCCAATCTCCTGCTAAAGCATGTTCCCTGCAACAAGTCACAAAAGCAGCTTTTCTTCGTGTCTCTAAAACTGTAACACTAAGGAGCAACTGCTTCTATTGTGTTGAAATCTAATGGCAAAGAGAAATCTAGAAGTGACTAAGAGACCAAATATGTAACACAGGCTCAAACTTCAGAAAAGTACACACACAGTACCAAAGCTTGCTTTGTTCCTGTCACATAAGAATAAAGGACCACTATGTTTTAATAATTATAGACTACTATAACAGACCTTTAAGCAACTGTAATGTGACTTTCACAAGTATCATAAATATTCTAAGAAGTGGTTTTTAAAACTAAAAAAAAATGGGGAGAGATGAGGAAAAAAGTGCATGTATATATATTTATTTATTCACACAATTTTTTAACTTTGGGAGTTCAAGTATGTGTTTATTATTAATTGTAATATTTTAGAATGCTCTCCAAGCTAATCCAATCTTTGCATAAATATTTTTGATGGATTACACGGAGCTAACTGAAATAAGGACACATCAGTCTTGATTAATTCTGTTGTTCTGTCAGCTTTTGAAGGATGCGTGTTTTTTAGAGACATGCAGCTTGGAATGAGAAGCATGGAGTCTTGATAAAAGAGAGTGAGAATGAATGCTCACTTTTATCTTCTAGTAGGGAAATTATAGTGTTTCTTTTCTGTCTTCAATGCATTAAAAATTTCACAATGTCTCTAACCAGTAATGCCGATTAGAGTTTAAGTGTCTTGTATTTTTCCTTTGTTTGCTCACTCATTCTCCAGGCAATAGCTTCTTTTCCTGAAGAAATTACTTCATACACCTGATTAGTCAGTGTTTTGCAGACTTCATGTAATGATCAGATTTTGCATTCTACTCAATTTCATTTTCAGATTTTTTTTTGTTCTGATTATAGAAATCCAATCATTACATATGCCAAATTTACTATTCAATAGCAAGGAGAATTTGCTCCCATTAATGTCACTTGTCTTTGTCTCAGCACACAAATATCTTAGATTTCTGTATATCATTCATATTTCAGAGAACTTCAAACACTGAATGTACTTCATCAAGAATTACTTTATACTTTAACTATATCAAGGTCCACTGTCCTGACAATGGAGATACAATTCTATTATCAAAGAATCAGACTGTTTTTATCAAACCATATTTATTCTATTTTCCAAGATTTTAATAGCAAATGAATTCAAGCGTATGTATTATGCATCATATATGTGTGTTCCTGATGGTGGAAACGAACATCAAAAAGTCCCTAATACTCATAGTACTCAATTTAAAATAATGTAATGAGTTTAGATTTTTATGTCTGTTAAATATTGTGGACTCTCTAGAGATAGTAGGTTATTCTTCTCTTTATTAGGTGAAGACTGCAACAGTTCCTTTCATCTGCCAGTTTCCAATTATTAAAATTGTAGAGATTTTTTTGATCCCTAATATTAAGTTGTTGCTTATGAAAGTTTAGCCCTTTCACTAAAGTGAAAGTCCCATTCATTCTGGATGAAATAAAGATCTAAATCCTTAAATCAGCTTCTCTCTCCTGTCTTTTCTGGCTGTGAAAATGTAAAAGCAGTCACTGGAGATATACGGTAATTCCTTTTGCATATTATCTGTTTAGTTAAAACATTACTTCTTTTTTATCACGCTTCACCCAAACTCTCTCTGAATCTTGCTTTGCTCTTTGCCAAGTAAGACACAGACAAGACATTTTGACCCTTTGGTCTTAATGAGAAAAAGCAGTCCTTTCATACAGCCCCCATCTTTAGTCTAGCTTGTTGAAAGGCCAAGAGTTAGCAATTGGAAATCCTAGAACTATCTGCTTTTGAAATAAATCAGAAACAAAGCCAGGGTGGGTCTATAATCCTTTATAAACAGTTCTGCATGCCTCCTAATGAACGTATCCTACAAGAGCTCAACTGCTTCTGTTCTGCTGTTAAACAAGTATTACGCTAATATTTTGACTTTGCTGTATAAACTGTAGCACTGCATACCAACCAATTTAGTCCAGTCTTACCTATAATTAATTAGTGCTACTTTATATCTTATCATAGCACATTATCCCAGGACTGCATACTAATTTCACTTTAATTTGCAGCACTACATCCCCCAAACACAGATTAAGAAGTATTAAGTACTTCCCTCTAGATCTTTTTCACCCCTTTATAAAAGCGATAGCTTCTGACCAGTAACTATTCTTCCATCTCTTACAATACAATCTCATTTCTCTAGACGTTCTCTAATTTTCATAACTTTTCACACTAATGTCAGAGTCTGACTTGTGTAGTTAATTAATAATAGTTTATTTCTTTGAATATTTAACTGGTTATTAGTCTACTAAGCCAAAGACAAAAAAAAAAAGTTTTTCTAACAGTAATATTAATTAGTCACAGGGAATGTGATTAAATACACTATACTTTACTTTCTTCTACATAATGTGTGGAACATCTCAATTTGCGTCCAATTATCCAAACAGCCCCTTTTCATGGAAATGTTTCCCCTTTTTTCATTATTTAGTTCACAGTGTAACTGTATTGGTTCTTCAAATTTATGTAAATCACATTCAAATATTTATGAGTTGCTATGTTTATACTGATAAGCTGTTGTGAAAAATGTTTGGAACACTATTTGAATCATTTAATTCTGAAGTCTGACCGCAAAAAAATGCGGGTCATTACTAAACACTAAAAATACTGAGAAAATACAAGTTGATAAGTAGGAAAGGCATGAAAATGAAAATACTGTAAGCCAGATAATTATTTTTTTTCTTTCTTTTTAAAATCTTTTGACTAATTTTCTTTATCTAAGTTTGAAGTTTTGACTGATTGTAGTAAATTACCCTAGCAATATTACATTCTCTTGGAATAGTTATGTGAGTTTTAACGTTTCACACTGCTGACTGGAAGGGATTTGCCAGCTTGGGAAAATGCCAGAATTTGCATTTTCATAAAGATATGTCAAACAATAAACTTGCTTAACATCCTGTGACAGATTTGGTGAAACTGTGTCATGTAACTGTATTACTGCACTTACTACCCCTTTCTGCAGTAGTTGTTTTAAGAGAGACAAAACTAAAAACAAATCAATGCATTAATTTCTTTTTCAGCTGTAAGCTATAATAGTAAGCTATAAAATCTGTTTCTGTAGTATGATAACGCAGATAATATCCAAATCAGGTTGGATATTAGGAAAAATTTCTTCTCATAAAGAGTGGTGAGATATTGCAACTGACCGCCCAGGGAGGTGGTAGAGTCACTGTCCCTGGAAGTGATCAAGAAAACTGTATACATGGCACTGAGGGACATGGGTTAGTGGGCATGGTGGTGATGGGTTAGTGGTTGGACAAGGCGATCTAGTGATCTTTTCCAACCTTAATGTTTCCATGGTTTTATGGTTCTAGAACTGCAGTATTCTGAAGAAATCTGTCCCAACTTTAACGTCTAACCTAGAGATGACACAGATTGAAGTAGGAATAAAGACCTGAATTTCATCTACAAAATGCAAAAAGAAAGCTGTTCAGGAAGGCAGCTGCAATTAGAAAGAGGTGAGAAAATCAAATATCTAACAAGGTAACAAGGTGTAGTGTGCAGGCAACATCTTACATTTTATAGGACTTTTCACTTTAGATATTACTTTTACTGTTTTACCTATTTCAGGTTTATCTGCTGTGCTGTAAAAGTGATATATTAATACTGTTGGCCCAATGTAATGTAATTCTAATATGTCTAGTATAGCAATTCACTCTCATGCAGACTGTAAGAAGAGTTACCTGTAGCTAGATAGGATATATTTGCCCTGAGGATTTTGACAGATAAAAAGAACAGTGCAATTTGTGTATATTTGGGCAGATAGTACTACACAATGGTCACTCAAAAATAGAAAAAGGATTAAAAACACAAACTCAAAAACTAAAATGAAAGCCATTAACTGCAATTGAAAATATTACCCTATCAATAGTATACATTACTAAAAAATTTATGGCAACAGTAAAAAATATTAGAAAAAGTCTGAGAGCTATCATAATCTTAACCATCATAATTAAAATCCAAGCAAGTGCCTTTTGAGTTCAATATATCAAAACTGGAAATATTAAATCAATAAATGCATTGTTCTTTCTTTAAAAAAAAATTACATGTGGTTGCAGAAAAAAATAATAAAAACAACAATAAAACAAACGAACGAACAAATGTACTCAGAAAAAAAATAAAATACAATGAAGGATCCCTGCATTTTGGGTATATTGTTCCAGAGAAAGTATCTGGGACTTAATCCTTAATCATTGCCTATAGGAATTGTTAATGTCACATGAAGCATATACCTAGTTAAGGAAGTACTGTGGAAGCCAAGCAAAGCAAAAAGATATTTTATAGCTCATCAGCTTTTCAAATGGAGCACAGAGGTGCTGAGAACATTTATTTGATCTCTGCCTCCATAGTTGCAGAAAATATAATAAGCTTACAAAATCTTGTATTTTGCTGAATTGCAAAAGAGTAAGTCAAAAGTTCTTCCCTATGTGGGGAGGGGTCAGAAAATAACAACAAAACAAACAGGCAAAAAACCTGACAAGGGAACCTGCATTTGAGTGCAGGAATTCGCCAAAGCAGTGATCATTACATTTTTCATAAGATTTTTTGGTTTTATCCACTGAAAAGTTCCAGACAAAGGATACAATTTCTGCTCTGATTATTTCTTCTTTGCTTTCATTCGTTTGCTAGACAATAATGAAGCTGGTCATGTATGGATAGACATGCTGGAGCAAACTATTCCGTAGTAGTTGGCTCTGCCAGCTTTCAGATATAACTGAAGCTAATTTATGGCAGCCGAAAAAGCTATCTTTCCTCACAAAACCTTACTCCTCCTTTCCACCCAGCATTCTTTGGAAATGGCATGAAGAAAGTTACAATGGCTTAGGTAAAGTGCACTCTATGATAAGGCACCAGTGTAGAGAAGGTAATTCCTTATACAAATCCAGTCACAATTCAATGCTGAAAGGTCACTTTCTTCAGAAGGAAACAGGATGTGTCAATGACAGATAACTAATTACCTTCATATAATCATACACGATGGATGAAGTTTTGGTGTACCACAAACTAAACTGTAAAAGCACCAAACCCATTCTACTTTAAAAAATGTCATTACAATTGATAGAGATGCTTAAAATGTTATTTTAATAGCTGTTAAATATACACAATTAAAAATAAGGACTACGTTCTAAAATATTTTATGGTTCTAAATTGAGAATAACAAAACTTCCTGAGATCTGTTATTTGCTATTTGCTCATGTTTTCTTGATAAATGTTACAGCCTTTAGGGCATAGACAACCATTTGCTATGGGGAATGTGATCTTGCTTAGAAGTACAGACTTTGCTACATAAGAGTTAAAAGAGTGTTAATTAATAAGAAAATGTATTTAACAACCACACAGTTGAAAATTCTGCTTTTTTTTCTTCTTTTCTTTCTTTTGATGTTTATTACATTAACTTTTTGGATTTTAAAATTCATTTTCAGACACTGTAAACCTACAGCTTTCATTTCCAGCACCTTCGACCTTGCTGTTTAGGGCACAAGTTCTTAGAATAAATCATGCTAAGCAGAATGACTAGGAGAGAAAAGATAGAGTAGTATCCTTGCAGCTTTTTTTTTTGTACTGAGGAAGTATATTTTCTATCAAGTTTCAAATTCTTTCTTGCTTGCTTTCTCCCTTTCTCTTTCTCTCTCTCTTTTTCATGGTATATAGAGCAAGATATACAAGTTTCCCCTCAAAGCCTCCAACAGAGATCAGTAAAAAGTAGAATCAGAATATTTTCTGACAGATGCTCTTGCAAACTTCAGCATGCCAGCTAAGCCACAGTTGGCTACACTTTGAAAATCTCCTGGAACATAAAAATTGTCCTTTTTCTAAAGATACCATCTTCCAAGAGCTCAGAGGAGAGGCAAGGATACTGAAAAGATCCAGGAGATGCAATGTGGAGGGAAGGAGGATGGAAGTGGGTGGTAGCCATGTGAGCTAGCAAACTCTTCTATGGAAAGGACTGGTATGCCGCTTGCCGATACATAAGGCCAGGCATGTCTAACCTCTTCCCTGTCAAGTGGCCTGGCCCAGCCTCAGGCACTCACTCATCGCCCAGGAGCAAACAAACATCAGTGTGTGATCAGCACTGTCTGGGCTGAAACCAGGACATGAGGATGGCAAAGTGCAGTGCTAACTCAAGTTATAGCAAAAAAAAAAAAAATGCATATATGCATTTTGATACATTGGCCTAATACCATCTGTGAACAGTGAAAAATAGGCAGCCTTGACTTCTAATATGACAAAAAAATTGAGAATAGGTTCCAAGATTGCTGAAAAAATTATCTTTTTTTTTGTATATTTGTGACTCCATTTTTGTCAGTATAAATACATTACCTGCAAATTTTCAAATTGAATGTATAGAGTTACAATATCAGCGCTCACTGTTGATACTTTCAGTGAAATCTATATAAAATCCCTTCCAAGAATGAATTACTAAGTAAATGCCCCTCTGTAGAAAAGTTAAAAATAATTCTACTTTTCAAAGATGTCCAAAAAAAAACCTTTTTAGGGGCTACATTTTGCGTATCTGTTTAGCACAAAGTACTTATTTAAATTGATGTTTCCTTTAGTGTCAGGCCTTTTTTTCCCCCCACTTTCCTCAGCAGATCCAATATATCAATATCTTTTGGGTACTGAAGAGGCTATATTGGGATCTGATTTCACAAATTTTGCTGACAAATACATTTTCAAAGCATTAAGTTGTGATTGACAAATTAGAAACCTCAATAAATAACACCTATGACAGTAGAAATACTATCATATAATGGCTAGTAGTACATCTTGCCAAACCATATGTTGTTTTAAGAAAGCCTTAGTGGCCAGTATTTGTCTTGGTTCAATTTTTCTGCTATTTTCAAACTTAGTTCTCACACATTACCAACAGAACAGCAACTCTGTTGCTGTTGATAAAATCAAGTACATTACATTTACTATTTATGGTTTTAAATTATTATTTTTTTTTCCAAACTAAGACTTTAGGCACTCAAAATTTGGGCTTATTCATGCTGGAAATGGGTACTCTTCTGGAGTATCTCACTTCAGTTTTCTTCAAGAACTTACTAAGCAGGATAAAGAAATATTCTCTGAAGATTTGCACCTGTTATAAAGAAAACCTGTCATAACTATCTTAGAATTTGCAAATATTTTTTAGATACATAAAGGTAGAGAAGAGGAAGCCCATCCATCTAGTTTTCTAAATGACGTGGATAAGAAATTTGCTTCACCTTCACAGAACACAAAAAGATCTAAAGTGACAACCAATCACCTTCCAACCCCCGACAGCAAAACAATTCCTGTCTTTTTTATGTAAGTTTGGTTTCATGATCAGCTGATAGATCAAGTAAATTGAAAACCTGTCCTTTAGTATTCTTCCTTTTCCAGATCCTTTGCCAAACCCAGTACAAGTGGATCAAACATCTGATTCAAAAACCCTGAAATGGGAACTGAAGGATAGAGGAGTATCTGAGTCCTTACACTCATTCACAAATTCACAAAGTAAGAGCTTATTTTCTGGGACAGAAGATGAGGTCAATTTATTTAATATAAGCTTCCAAAAGTATCAGATGGTGATAACATAATTCATTACCTACTCTCATATGAGGGCTGCTCCAAAAGTAATGTTTTTATGTTTTTAGTAATGTTTTTAGTAATTTATTATGTTGGCCCATGATGTCAGAGGCGGGTGTTGGAGGTATGGCAGTAGAGGCTGAACCTTCCTGCCAATATTCCATTACATTTTGTTGCCATGCAGATGGCAGCAGAGAGACATTTGGACAAATTGGTGTCTGACATAGACGTGTGTACACACACCAAGTTGTGTCACTGAATTCCTCCATGCAGAAAAAATGGCACCTATTGACATTCATTGACACTTGCTTATGGAATGTTTATGGAGACCGAACAGTGAATGTGAGCACAGTGAAGCGGTGTGTGGTGCATTGCAGCAGTGGTGACAGTGACAACGGTCACTGTGCAGATTTTTTTTGAGCACAGCATGCAGGCTCTTGTTCATCACTAGTGAAAGAGCATAGCTAATGTTCGTGGCAATGCTGAGAAATAGTGATTTGCAACTGAGAATTTGCTCTGTCAAACAGTGTTATCATGCTCTTTGTATCTGCTGTAGTTTCCATAGAAATAAATAGGAGATATTATTTTCAGAGTAACCTTTCTATTAAAGGGTTAAATAGACTTTGCTTTTTTTTCTATGAAACTCATATCATTTAAAAAAAACCATAATTTTCAGGATACAGCAGGTTGATGGAGTTGTAAATTTATTCTGCACAACTGATGTATGAATTTAAATTTTGCAAATAAAATCTTGCAGGAGAATTGGTCATGTATTCATTTCATTCAAGATTACAGATGTTCACCGCTCCTCCTCAAGTTCATTGATATAGCTACAGAAATCTATACTATATGAGAAAAAAAGAGACTTCTAACAAGATCCTTTTGCAGTATAGACACTCATGCATAAACTTGAAAACAAAATTTCATTATTTTGTAATCTTCAGGTAGATTTAAAAATAAAATAAAAATCAATCTTACTGCTGTACTCCAGAACAAAATTTGACCTTGCAATTCATCTGTTCATACAATGTTTATGAGTTACAGCTGTCCATCTTTCTTCAGGCAAAATTTGAAATTGTATGAAAATCACTGTAAAGCGTCTGTGGATTTCGTGTTAGCATTCTGGGGTTCAGTAACCCAGGCGGAAATCCAGCTTTAAAAATATCCTATCAGTGTTGTAAACGTAGAATAGTTACTGCTTTCAATTCAGAAAGCATCTTATGTGGGGTGCTGAGCTGTATTTTGGCTTCACAATAAACTAATTTATATTTTCCTCACAGAAACAAAGACAACAGAATCTTTGCGGATTACACAGCGTGACCTGTATAAATAGACCAAGGAAGCACTTGATTCCAAGGGAAAGAATCATGAAGCTACACACGATAACAAAATATAACAAAATATAAGTAGAATTGAAGCTGTGCACCCTGAGTATCTTAACACAAGATGTGAAAAATTGCTATTGACCTAATGGAAGTTACAGACAGTGATTTCAGACCCTCTGGATGCTGCAGTGTTAGCTGCAGCTTTGGGGCAGAACGGTACACTTCGTAATTTCCAATCAATTATATGTCTCAGTCTAGTCGCTACAATGGAAGTGTAGTACAACATTTAGAATGGTTAGCTCTTTATTTCAGCTTTTTTTCAAAATAGGTATCACCTAAGTATGAAATGTTGTCTGAGGGCATACAATCAAGTACATTGCAGGGATCTTAGGCTCTCTAATTATTAAAAAAGCATGCATGTGTTTCTCTCTCTTTTTTCACTTCATTCTGTCCAAAAGCTTTCTAATGCCATCTTACCTCATCTTTCAGTAGCACTGAAAAATAAATTTGAAACCTGTCAAATGAGAAATTGTTTTTTAATATGCAGTGGATCTCTGCAAGAACCACTAAGGACGGTAGGTGCCTAGACTCGTGCTCTCAAGATGGACTTCATGAAGAGGCCGCACACCGAATTTCTGTTATATCCCAATCTTCTTGAAATGGAACCCATGACTGTGTGCTGGGGCATGCAGAAAGGTATAGTAATAGACGAGAAGAGCTAAGCTGACCAATAACACCCATCTGAAGCATCTTTTTCTCCTAGTCTTGAATGCACCTGCATACTAGAATTAAATGTCAATTTGAGACTACAGATTCTTGAAAATTCTTGAAAATGTATTCTTTTTATTTTTTTTTTCTTTTCCTAGTAAGAATACGGAAGGTGGGTTAAATGGAAAGCAGGTTGCCTCTGCTTTCATTTGCCTCCAAATAGAAACGGTGATTGGTGGTGCATCAATGTATTCCGTGTGGTCAGTTCATGCTATGCATTCTTAAAATCCACCTGTGGGATGATAAATTTTCTCACATGGATTGTTCTCTAAGGTCACCACTTTTTGCCTAAAGTTGGAATTCACAGAGCTGACAACAAAATATTTTGTTCAGCCAGTTTGCTTCTGGTGCATTCACATTGCATTCACAGTGCATTCACAGATTTTAGCTATATAAACCTGACTTAAAGTATACTAGGTAGTAACAGACCATCCAGTACCAAAGCTATGATGTAATTCATAGTGCTTTTCCTTTGAATTTCCCTCTACAGTTTAGGTTCTAATCTCTTTAAACAACTATCTTTGTTTGGGAATTTGCTTTCTGGATGTTTCAGCAGTCCTTCTAAATTAAGTTGTATTTCCAGTGTTAGAGAAAAGCCCGTTTTTCATGATCAACACCTTACTTTGATGAATGCAAACAATTATCTGCTTATAAGAATGTATATTCTGTTGTCACAGAATAAAAAAAATGGTGGTAGACTTGAAGATTTATAAAAAATTTACTCAATTACTCAAATTTACAAAATTTATAAAAAATGTCCATGGAGGGGGTGGGGAGCTAGAAGGAAGGAAGGAAGGAAGGAAGGAAGGAAGGAAGGAAGGAAGGAAGGAAG